>NW_025319105.1:0-176357 GCF_017639315.1 Drosophila ananassae | reverse complement strand
AATTTGGCAAATCAGATTATTTTGTCCAAAATAGAATCTGACCAAGTCCCATCTTTCTAACTTAAAAAACACCAAAGTTATACCAACTTCGATCGTTGTATGACAGCTATAGGATATAGTCGGCCGATCCTTATGAAATTTTGTACATAAGATATTTTGGTCAAATATAACATGCGCGGAAAGTCCCAACCCTCTATCTTAAAAAACACCAAAGTTATGGCATTTCCGATCAATCAGTTATATGGCAGCTATAGGATATAGTCGACCGATCCCGGCCGTTCCGACTTATATACTACCTGCAAGGAAAAGAAGGATGTGTGCAAAGTTTCAACTCGATAGCTCTAAAACTGAGAGACTAGTTTGCGTAGAAACCGACAGACAGACGGACAGACAGACAGACGGACAGACGGACATGCTTATATTGACTCAGGAGGTGATCCTGATCAAGAATATATATACTTTATAGTGTCGGGTATAATAAAATTGTTCTATTAATTTCTTTGCATATGTATTGGTACATTCACAAGCGTTCGTTTTGCACACGAAATACATTAATTACAACAACAAAGAAAGCAAATGTGAAGACCGTTGCGTTGAGTTTTCGGTCAATCGGTCTTTTGCTGACCTCTTGTGCGAGCGTTTCTCGTTCCGCTCTTTACGAACTGCTCATTGAACGACCGAAATAAAAAAAGCTCAACGAAAACGCTCACACAGGAAACAAAAACAAAGATAGCAAAAGTCTCTTGGTCAAGCGAAGCGAAAGATATGAACTTTTTCGTTATGCTCGCAACGAGAGCGCAAAAAAAAACGGTCGACAGTTATTTGCAAGCATGATCCTTTAGGCCCCCTGAAAACCAAACAAACTTGTGTGGTTTTCCCTGTTCACCTAAGAAAAGAAATTGATCAAATTTTACCATAGATTGAATTATGTAGGCTATGTTATGTCATTGTTTCTAGTACATATCATTTTTGAAATGTATGTGTACCGACGAAAATTAAAAAATTGTATCTAGCAGTTACCATATCTTTGGAATACTCATCCAAAGATGAAATTTTCTACATTAATTTTTGGTGGAGATTTTTGCTGTTGGCCTGTGTATCAGAGATTCATTCAAAATATTATAAATGAGTGTGAAATTTGTAACCTTGCTAAAACAAAACACAGAGATACAAAACTTACATTTAAATTAACCCAGAAACCTTTAACCCCAGAGAAAAATATGTTATAGATATAGACAGAAGATTTAAGATTAACTATAACCACAAGTAAAAATGGCGTTTCTGACATAGAGAGATTTCATAAAACTGTTAATGAAAAATTAAGAATTATAAATAGTGAACGGAATCCTGAAAATGTAATTACTAAATTTGAAACAATCGTTTATATTATCATTAAAATATAATCATTAAACAAAACTAAGCTCTACAAGCAGAACACAAGCTGACATTTTTATTTTCGCCCGAACTCCAAGTGATCAAATATCATAATTATTTCTATTTAATTCTCTCAGTGTAACTAGCCGCAGCGGTCCACTAATTGCCCGTTATCAGCTGTTCCATATTCTTTATTTCTCCCAGATTGGCATGCGCTTTGTTGTTCTTTTGTAGCGCATGCCAAAAGAAGCGCATGATGAGTCTTTATTAATTCGGTCGCTATCAAAACTCTGATAGCTCAACATTTGGTGGCCCCGACGTGATCGCGCTCTAATTGAATTGTACGCGCTCTAATTGATTGAAAGTGCTTAATGGAAACCTGTAAAGGAAAACTGTTGCTGTTGTTTCCATTACATTGCACCTTGCACAAAAACAAAATTGCATAATGTAGTCTGGAGACGTAGCTAGTGCCTCGGTTCCTGCAAGCAGCGAAAGGCTTTTCCGGCAAGAGCAGAGGTGACCTACCAGGAGATGGAAGCCCTGCATAATAAGGTCAAGGCTGCAGTACAAAAGGAAGATTTGACCATCATGGTACTGGGGCCTTTGGAAATTTTGATGCGCAAGAAATTTACCACACCCCAGGATGAGTTAGAGCGATTGAAGTCTGTTGAAGTTGGAAGTGAATTATGCTGGAAATTCTCAGCTTGCCGCAAATGTGCGCTTTGACATTCAGGTGGGAATGGCAAAGCACTTCATGAGGGTACCAGCACACTCCACGCGTCTCGACGGCACCAATGGCCCCACTGCTTCGTCACTGGCAGAACCAACCATAGTGGTTGTGAAAGTTTCAAGATGGTCTGTTGGAAAATCGTCACTCATGCAGTCAGGACTCTTCGCTGGACCGCGACAATCGGTTCTCAGGATTTTAAATTGGAGCGAAACCTGAACAACGATCACGATAGCCAGGACGTGTCCAATTGCGTCTCATCAGTGCCTCTGCTATCTGCCCCCCCCCCCCCCCCGTGGTCGCTATTTCAGCTGCCAAGATGGCTGCTGCTCCAGCCGTTAAGGCTTCAGATCCTGGAATCGAAAGGTGCGCCTGCGCGAAATCTCGGGAAGAAATTTCCCACCACTATCGCCACTCTATTGACGCCTGGCTCGAGCGATATTATATTCGGTTTTGTTGGGATCGGCCGCTGCCGTTGCTTTGGGGTTACATTGACCCAATAAAAATATTGAAATTGAATTGTGGATTCTTTATTAATTCGGTCGCTATCAAAACGCTGATAGCTCAACACCAAGTTTTAATATTCAAGTGATTAAAATAAAGAAAATAAACAAGCTTAATAAAAATCGTCATACATTCGATATTGTTATAGGTATAGACAAGCCCCACTTATAAAATCTAAAACAACAAATCCTTTTAGGAAGACAGGCCAAATTACAAAACCTGACGAAAAACATTATGTAGAAAAAAATAGAGGTAGAGAAATTACACACTATAAATCCAAATTTAAAAAAAAAGAAGAAATTTAATACCAGCAAATATAATAATTGCAGAATTCCACCGAAAAACAACCCAGAATAATAAAATTATCATTTATATAATAGCTTTATTATGTCTTAATTGTCACGCCATGTGCCAGAACATAGATATCAATCCAATCATTAATTTTACAAACAGGTAACGGATCTATGTAATTAGATTATGAATCTCCCACTAATTATGAATATCATTGACTCACAGTCAATTTAACTAAAACTGAAAAAACTTATAAAAATCTAATGGAAATCTAGTGGAGAATTTGAAGATTTGCATTAAATTCAATATCTAAAATAAAAATTAAATAGAGAAATGAACGGAATCTAAATTGCTCAACGAAACAAAAGAGGATATGCAAATTTCGTAGGTACCTTTTATAAATATTTATTTGGCTCATTGGATCAACAAGATAGGGAAGAATTAGAATCAAAAATTGATAATTTGTCCGAAAATAGTATACAGATTGATGAATTAAATAAAGTAATTTATGCAATTAATAAAGGAATAGAAACAGTCAATCGTTTAAATGAAAACCAAAGGTTAGCAATCCTTATTTTCAATTTACAAGACTTTACAGAATACATAGAAGACATTGAATTAGGAATGCAATTTACAAGATGAGACATATTCAACCCAGAGCTCCTAAAACATGACCCGTTTAAACATATTAATTCAGAAAAATTGTTAAATATCAAAACATGTATCTGGTTACAAGTTAATACTAACGAAATATTAATAACACAGGCCAACAGCAAAAAATCTCCACGCATAATTTTACCTGCTCCATAACCTTTAGGCTCCCCTGAACCAAAGTCCAGAACAAACATAGTTTTCTATCACCCACAGTTTCCGCGGTACACCTAAGAGAAGAAATTGATCAAATTTTACGATATATTGAATTATGTAGGCCGTGTAATGGCGATGACCATCATTGTTTCTATTACATATCATTGAATGAATAAATGAAATTATAATTTCTCATATTCCTCGTACTATTATTAAAACCCCCATTTATAAAATTTTACCGTATCCGGATCAGAATCAGAAAATTATTTTTTTACCGAAACCGAAGAACAGTTGAGTACAGCTCTTCCTGAATTTTTGGACGAACCATCAACAAATCATTTAAACATTTCTGTGCGGATGTCTCAAAGGACGCATCGAAAACGACTCGTAGTTTGGTCGTTGCCCTTTGAGTTCGTAAAACACACTGGTGGGGTATAACGTAGTGTGGAGTAGCAAGAACATCATTGCTTGTAGAGGTCATATGACCTTGTGATTCGTATTCTTCTATAAATTCCAAAAACATTTTCTTTCTCGAGATAATCTTCTCTCGAGCGAAAGAAAACGCCATTTAGCTATATCAAATGTGCTGTACAAAACGATCGGATCCGACTTAAATGGAAGTCTGACTTTAAATTGACCTCAAGCCAGTATTCTAGTAGTATTTCGATGTTTCTCACACAACTCCCGTTCTGTCGACAACATCTTTTTAGAAGATGACAATATTTTTTCTAATATTTCTTCATCGCAGTTCAGACTAAAGACCGGATACCATTGATTCTCAACTTCACCATGGTGTGTATCTTTTTCTTTACTTGTGAATTAGATTGACCAATTCCAAGCAAGTTGATGCACGATTCCTCCCTACGGTTGAGCAAGATATTCAGTTTTCAGAGGATTTTCTGTCGGTGGTGGTAACGGTGCGATCTTGCACAGATTTGACATCTAGTCGATTTGGACTTCGCTTCGGTGTGACCTTTTTGACCTTTTGCAGACAATTTAAATAGAAACAGGCTGACTTAACAATCTCAAACCTTTGCATTTCAGCAAGGCGAGTAAGCCGACTTCACTGAGCCAAAAAAATAGTCTGGACTTCACCATAACTGCAAGCTGGTTTGGTGTTGGCAGAGGAGCAAGCCAACGAACTTTTATAAAGTTGCTTGCTAAAACCCAGCTTTGTCTTGTTTTGGTTCACTAGTCTCTTCAGCGGATAGGTGCTGGTACCTACGATTTAATATTTTTTCGAAATCGGACCTCAACAATTCCCCATAATCCAGTGAATCTTCCCATTTTTGCCTGGTCACTGGATCTACTCTAATCAAAACTAAATGTATAATCATTGAGTTTGCAATTTTAGTGACATGCCATGACATTTTTAAAATATGAGATTAAAAATTAAAGAAAATATTGTTTAACTAACTATAAAAAATTCATGAAAGTTTTTCGAGTTTTTCTTTAAATCCAAAACTAAAACATGGTATGATACACTGCAAATCTTCAATAAGAAAATACTTCAATAAAAATCATAAAAGACCATAAATTAATAGAAAATCAGAAATTTCAACTTTGGATGAGTATTCATCCAAAAATGTAATGTACTGAAAATAATGACGGTCAAGGCAATTACACGGCCTACCTAATTCAATATATGTTTAAATTTGATCAATTTCTCTCTCTAGGTGTACCGCGGAAACTGTGGGTGATAGAACGTATGTTTGTTCTGTACTTTGGTTCAGGGGAGCCTAAAGGTTATGAAGCAGCTAAAATTATGCGATGGAGGAAAAAAAATTTGGAAATGGTCTGTGTTATGGTCGGCCTGTGTTATTAAACTACAGTTGTGTAATTAATACACAAAAAAAAAATAATACCAAAATATATATAGTAAGGTATCAACAAAATTTCTTTAAGTGTATATCAGTAAATTTTGTAAACCGAAGCTGAAGCCTTTTGTAACCCAGCTGCAAATAGCCTCATTCCAATTTTTGTAAAAACATAATTATTTAAGCAACCCAGCTGCAAATAGCCTCATTCCAATTTTTGTAAAAACATTAACATTTCAGATTTCCAATTTCTATGAGTCACTTGAAAACCAAAACAATATTTGTGTAAACAGAATCCCGACTCAAATCTTTTTCACTCCTTTTAAGTGAATTAACACTAAACAGCTCAAAACATTCTTAAATGGGAACCCACTTCACAGTAAATTTCACATTTTCTTGTCACCTCGATTAATTGAGACCCAAAGCATTCCACGTCAACTGACACCGCAAGTAAAAGGTTCCCACTCAATCTATTCCCTTTAGAAAACAAAGCCCCTCAGAGAGAAAAGCTTCTTTCGAGCTTTGATCTGCAAAAAGCTTCAGCAAGGGTAGCTATAAAAAGGACTTAGAGCCCCAAAGATAAGTTAGTTCTGAAAATCTAAAATTCTAAGGAAATATATTTTTTTTTCAAACTATTTTGAAGAAGATATTGTATTTAATTGGCGCAGTCAATTATATATAGTAGGGAAATAAAATGTTAGGAGCAAGAAAAAGAAAAAAATAGATTCAGATGAAATATTAAATACTTGAAAATATATTATTAGGGAAATATAGCTATTAGCAAGAAGAAAAAAAATATATACAAAAAAAAAATAAAAATATTTTATAAAACAAATATCAGTAAGAGAAAAAATTTATTGTGCTAAACAGCCACCAGATAAGCCGATTAAAATATTGATAATTTGTTTAGCTGCAGCGGCATTTAATCTTCTCTGTCTGCCTCCCAGTTTGGGATGTGATTCATAGCGCATAGGCTTTTAAGAGTTTTGGAAGAGCCTCTGCGGCCGCTTCTTTGTTATATTGCGCGGAATTAACTGCAAATAAATAATAAACCGGAATTCGAAATTGTTTTTATTCGGGCGCTATCAAAAAGCTGGTAGCGCTACAAAATTATTATACAAAAAAATACATAAATTTCGAAAAAAATATACACCAAAAAGGAAAAAAATATATGTGGATACATTTTGAAGGAAAGAAAAAGGTAAAAGAGAATGAGAACGTGTCAAAGTTTTGCTAAAATCCAGAGTGGAAAATGAAAAAGAAAGGGGAACGCACCTAATATCAGCCGAAGGTAGGGGTGGATAGGGTTAACCACACAAAAAAAAAAAGAAAAAAAAAGAGAAAAAACAAACGAGAAGCTGGAACCTCGCCACTTTTGTCGTTTCCCGAAGAAGAAGCAGAAGAAGAAGAAGGGGCAAAGGGAGCAACAAAGGGATCCCGCCAACGGAAATGCGACGGGAATTCGGGAAAGGGTTAACGGCGAGAACAGAGGAACGAAGGATTAACGGCGGGAAGCGAGATTTACAATGATTAAACAATGATTAGCCTCCGGCGCTATATAAGGAGGGTCACTGAAACGAATCGATGTGAGTGAAAGTGAGCCAAAGATAACGACGATCCACGGCGCCCATAGAAGAGGAGCAGCGACTATGAGGAGCGTATAAGCGGCGACGTCAACAACAGGAGCAACGGTGACATCAACAACGAGAGCGGCAAAGGGAGCAGCGTCAGCGGCAGGAGAGGAGCAGCAGCTGGAGGGAACCGTGAGCCGCACCGGCGTCAGACACCAAAAGCACACGACCTGCTGGCCGAAAGCTTTGGGAGGGCGTGTATATTGGCACCAACGCGGAACGGTGACCGGGGATCGACTGGAGGAGCGGTCGAACGGCGGAGCCAAGCAGCAGCATTTGGGGAGCCAGCTAGGTGTCATCACCCTTTCACCCACTTTAAACAAGATAGAAATAAAAAGTGACATTGTTAAACGAAGCACTCTTTGTTATTTCTGGGCTCGGGCAGTCCCGTCGAATCTATAAATTCGGTTTAATGATCCACAAACTGAGTGCAGTAGCCGCGGATATTGAAGACACTCAAGCTACTAGCAGGTCATATTCAAAGGGAAGATAAGAAACATATCGAACAGCTGACAAATGTTGCCAGTATGTAGGAGGTTCGGACGAAGGTGGTATGTAAGAACAGCTTACGTTTAAATTTTATCCGGTACGAAAAATGACTTTAATACAAAATAATTTTATGGCACCAAACTTTTGTGATTTTACCTTTTCAGAAGCGAATTTGGAGGATACAAAAATTAACACTCATCCTCTACTTTGCTCCTCTGTACTTACTTGGAAAAAATGTATAGCTTAAGATGACTATAATGTTTCTGTAATAACTATAATGTGAGATGCAACGGAAGAACTATCAGAATCAAAGTGTTAGTGAAGACATTCGTTTTTTTAAGCTGAGGAAGATGAGGTGGAAGGTTGGTCAGTGGCTCCAACATGTGGGAGTTTCACGCGATGGTGGGATCACCTGCAAGGGTCCGCGATGATTGAAATGTAAAAGTTTGTTTATGTATTAGGTTGTCAAAAAAGTCTTGCGGTATTTTCGGTTTGATTGCCTTTTCTTTTAAAGAGAAAATACGGCATATTTTACAGTACTACTACGATAAAAACAAAAATGCATCTTAAGCCGCCAATAAAATTTGAGCAGTTTATGGACCCGATACAGTTTCCATTTCCCCCGCACAACGATGGTTTCAACGTTTTCGTTCTGGTGTAGAGGTGGTCGAAGATGCGCCACGCTCCGGAAGGCTTTTCGTCGAAAATTGCGATTAAATCGGAATTGGTCAAAAGAGACCGGCATAGTAGCAGCCGTAGCATTATAAACCATTTGAAGAAGCTTGGAGTCACTAAGAAGCTCGATGTATGGCCACACGAATTGACGCAAAAAAAACATCTTTGACCGTATCGACGCATGCGAATCGCTTCAAAATCGCAACAAAATCGACCCCTTTTTGAAGAGTATGGGTCACTTACGTATGAAAAGTGGGTCACTTACGTCGTGGTCGAAAAGCGGTGAAGCGGCCCAGACGGTGGCCTGGATTGACGGCCAGGAAGGTTCTTCTGCGTGTTTGGTGGGATTGGCAGGGCATAATCCACTATGAGCTGCTCCCCTAAGGAGAACGCTCCATTCGGACCCGTACTGCCAACAACTGGACCGCTTGAAGACAGCACTCATGCAGAAGAGGCCATCTTTGATCAACAGAGGCCGAATTGTCTTCCACCAGGACAACGCCAGGCCACATACATCTTTAGTGACGCGCCAGAAGCTCCGGGAGCTCGGATGGGAGGTTTTTTGCATCCACCGTATAGTCAGGATTTCTCACCAAGTGATTACCACATGTTTCTGTCCATGCCAAACGCGCTTGGTAGTCTGAAGTTGGCCACAAGAGAGTCCTGTGAAAATTGGCTATCCGAGTTTTTTGCCAATAGGGAAGTGAGCTTCTATGAGAGGGGCATTATGAAGTTGGCATCTCCTTGGGAACGCGTCATCGAACAAAACCGCATATTTGACTTGAATCGCATTATTGTAACCAATTTTATGAACATTTGAAAATTCAATAAAAATACCGCAAGCCTAATATAACCTTTTGACAACCTAATATATCACTGCACACGCGAAGCGATACGGATGTTTCAAATGTTTGTTTTTATGTAAATGTAAATCAATAAAAATTAAATTTAATTATTTTAATTTAGTTAATTAAAGATTTGATAATAACGCTTTTATTAATATAATATTATTTGATAATAATAATAAAGCGCACAAAAAATTCACGTCTGACTGCTTTAAGATAAAGAGAGGAAGTGTTGACCATCGAATCAATTGTCCTTCAAAATATCGGAAATATCCCCAAGCATCTTTAAAAATAGCACGACTATGCCATTTCCGAAACGGGCAGCCGCCCAAAATGGAATCCGTAGAATGTTCTATCCATCTAGCTTAAAAAAAAACAAAGGTATGCCATTTCCGATCATTCAGTTATATGACAACTATAGGATATAGTCCTCCGATCGATATTTAAGTTTGTAGATAAGGTTGTAATATTATGTTATGTTATGATGTACATATGTTGTAATGTTATCGCGCAAAGAGCGCTTAGATGCCGTGTATCTCCGGGAAAAATGCAACATAATAGTTTTAATAAAACACACAACAAAAAAAACATCTGGCTTAACCCAATATAAGCGAAAAGACGCTTAACCACAATTTGTTACAAGCAATAGACAAGCTTTTTCTAACAGTTGTGATGTGCTTAAACAAAAACTAGTGCATTGTTTTAAATAAATAAGTGCCACGCAAGGAGCTCATTGAGCAACGATCAAAAGAACGTGCATAGAAGCTCAGTGAACCAAAGAAATGGCGTCTACTCTTTATTTTCAATCAGCTATACCGAAATGGAAAAATCGGCGATAAAGAGCAACAGGGCTCCCGACCACCCTTTCAATGGTGGAACCAAATTTCGCACCAACAACAAGCAGTGAGTACAAAAGCAACATCTTCGGAAAGTGCCAAAACGGCCAGACTGGATTGGATCGCTACAACCAATGTAAGCGCAAGCTCAGCCCGCAGAGTAATCCGGCAGGCAATACAACAAAAATTAACCGCGTAGAGAAGATAGACGAAGAACCAGGCAGATCCAGTAGTAACAGATTTGCCCTACTGGCTAAGGTGGACGAAAACCAACCAGCGCCAGACACCGCAAAAAAACCCAAGCCCCCTCCAATCTATATCAGGAAGATAACCTCGAGTGCCCTGGTCAACCGAATTACGGCGTTGATCGGGAACGGTGACAACTTTAATGTTGTCCCGCTTATCAAAGGGAACATCCACGAAACAAAGGTGCAAACCAAGATTGAAGAGCACTTCCGTATCGTGTCCAAATATTTGGACAATGATCGGATAAACTATTACACGTACCAGCTGAAAAGTTATCAATATTCTAAATAAAGTTAAAAAGCCACAATCAAAAATCAATCAAAAATTTTGACAACTATCACTGGGCACCTTGGTATGTTCGTAACGAAAACTTCTACCGGGATTTGGGCAACCTCGCATTAAAAGACGAAATTCAGAAGCAAAAAGAGTTCTACATCAAAAAATTCTAAAAATTGTCTTCGCACCCAAATCCCCTCGCTCTGGGATTGACTCGGGTTTCTAGCAGATCCCACCTGCGCCGCAACCACCTTCCAACCCAGCAATCGATTTTTAGAGACGTCTAACTCTGTATCAGTCAATATGACGGTTAGTTAAGTAAAATATAAGACTAAAGATAACACCTCTTGTTAGTTTCCCAAAGAGAAGATTCAAGAAATAAAAGCCAACGTTAAACTAAACAAGGAAAATATAGTTGTTAGGAAGAACAAGGAAAAAAATTATAAAAAAAAATAAATAAAAATAAAATATTAGAAAGAGAAAAAATTTGGTGGGCTAAGCAGCCACCAGATAAGCCGATATTGGTAATTGGTTTAGCAGCAGCGGCATTTAATCTTCACTGTTCACCATTCAGAGCGCATGGGCTTTTGGGAGTTTTGGAAGAGTTTCCGCGCCAAGCCTCTTGTTCTTGCTTACATATTTTTAAGTTGATATTGATGGGCCGCTTCTTTGTTATATTCTTTGTTATAAATTATAAACCGGAATTCGAAATGGTTTTTATTCGACCGCTATCAAAAAGCTGGTAGCGCTACAAAATTATTATACAACAAGAAAGGAAAGCTAACTTCGGGCGGAGCCGAAGTTGTTATACCCTTGCAGTTAAGGTTCTTCCATTTCTGATCGTTCAGTTCTATATTCGGCCGATCCTTATGTAATTTGGCAGGTCATTATTATATTATATTGCCCAAAATAGAATCTGTAAAAAGTCCCATCATTCTAACTTAAAAGACACCAAAGTTTTTCGATTCCGATCGTTCAGTTATAAGGCAGCTATAGGATATAGCTGCATTTGTTGCGACCACAAAACAAGCAAAACAGAACGAAACATAAAAAAATATATTCAAGGTGTAATACAATTTTTTAAAGGAAATGTTTACGTCCTCGCTTGCCAGTAGATCGGAACAATCAAAATCCAAAATTATCTAATTTAGTTTCATAAAGTTAGCCTTACGGAAGAAACGAACTATATGAGGGTTAAATGTAGACCTATGGATAATTAAGCTATCGTTTTCGATTAAAACCTCAAGAAAGGGATGATATGGATCCTCAGTGTTAGAAATGGGCAAAGTTCTGGAGAGAGTAATAGCATCACGATCAGAAACGAAAGACAAAATCAGCAGCCTACCTAAAGAATTTCTAACGTGATTATTTTGCTCAAGTGAGATGTCGCACATGCCCGCAGCGAAGTCGTAGTGCGATGAAAAGACGATGAATTATCAACATTAGACCACATGAGTTCTGGGATATTGAAGTAACTCAAGCTACCAGCTGGCCATATTCAAAAGAAGAGTAGGAAACGTATGGAATAGCGGAATAGCGGAATAATAGTATGTAAGAACAGCTAACGTTTAAAGATTGACCGTTCCGAAGAATTGTTTTAATACAAAGAACTTTTATGTCACCATACTCTTGTGATTTTACCTTTTCAGAAGCGAATTTAGAGTATACAGAAATTAACACTCATCCTCACCTTTGCTCATCTCTACTTACTTGGAAAAAATTCACAGCATAAGATCCCCGGCTTTACCAAAGTTTCTGTAAAAACTATAAGGTGAGTTGCAAAGAAAGAACCATCAGAATTCAGTTTGGGAAGTTTACTAAGTAACCCTATTCTGATATTCTGATAGGCAAGTGTTAGGGAGGAAGTAGGGTGGGAGATTCACTCGATCGTGGATTCACCTGCAAGTGTCCAAATATATCACTGAACAGGCGAAGCTATACGGATGTTTAAAATGTAGAACTTTGTTTTTATAAACGTAAATAAATAAAAATATATAACGGATTGTTTAAATTTAATTATTAAATAATTTTGTAATAACGCAGTGCGTACAATATATCACGTACGACCGCTTTAATTATAAAGAGAGGAAGTGATAAACATTAAATCAATTTTCCTTAAAAATGTTGGAAATATCCCCAAGCTTCTTTAAAAATAGATTGATTATGCCATTTCCGATCATTCAGATACATGACAGCTATCGAATACAGTCGGCCGGTCCCTATGAAATTTTTCAGATCAGATGAAATTTACCTCCAACCGCCGTAATCCAATTGGGCAACCGCCCAAAATGGGAACCGTAGAAAGATCCAAGAAAGATCTATCCAACGAACTATCTATTCAACGAGTTTCAGACTTTTAAAGGCAATGTTTATATCCTCGCTTGCCAGTAATGTTAATTAAGCTATTGTTTTTGATTTTAAACATCAGGAGTGGGATGATATGGATCCACAAGGTTAGAAAAAGGCAAAAGTTCTGCGAAACAAACATATGTTTCGATGGGGGGATCACCTGACGTGGTTTTGGTGCCGCCGTAACTAATACTGCGGCATCAGTTCGTACCGGGGGTCCGGACGGTTGATTACCCTGCTCGGGTATTACCCTGGCTCCCTATTCGCTAGGCTCCGATAAAGTACCAAGCTGTGTTCTGAAGAAACTGTGCCGAGGCTCTGTGTAAACCGCTTGTTGGGCTAAGCAGCCACCAGATAGACTAATTAGAATATTGATAATTTGTTCATCTGCAGCGGCATTTAATCTTCTCTTTTGACTCCCAGATTCGCAT
This sequence comes from Drosophila ananassae, assembly GCF_017639315.1. NCBI lineage: Eukaryota > Metazoa > Arthropoda > Insecta > Diptera > Drosophilidae > Drosophila > Drosophila ananassae. Next base: position 163,059 of record NW_025319105.1, on the reverse strand, counting down.
GCACTTTGTTGTCATTTTTGTAGCGCATGCGCTTTTGGGAGCTTTGGAAGAGCTTCTGCGCCAAAGCTGTTCTTCTTCTTGTTGTAGTTGAAGAGTTGTATTGACGGGCCGCTATTTGTTTTATTGTGCGGAATTAGCTCAATAAATTAAATATAAACAATTGATCTCGTCTTTAATTCGGTCGCTATCAAAAAGCTGATCGCTCAACATTGGTGACCCCGACGTGATCGCGCCCGAAGTTCAATCAGTTTAATTGCCCGAGAAACTGAAAAAACTGCGGTACGAAAAACTCATAAACAAAAAAAAATAACAAACATCTCTGGTTTTCGATTTGGTTCACACGCGCTGGAAGATTTGCGGGATGGAGTCTGATGTGGAACTATTGGATCTGCTGCCGCAAGCCGGGAAAGGATGCTGCGGAGAAGAGCAGAGGTGACCTGCCAGGAGATGGAGGCGCTGCATCATAAGGTGAAGGCTGCAGCGCGGAATGAGGATGGGCACCATTGTGGCGCCTGGAGTCAGTGGAGAGCGTTTGCGTGAGCGGTTTCACCGCGCTTCAAGAAGAGTTGGAGGAGCTTAACTTCAGCGAGATCGGGAGTGACCTTTATTGGAGATTCTCGCAGCTGGCGACTGATGTGCAGGTGGACATTCAGGTGGAGGTTGCCAAGCACTCCATTAGAATTGCTGCCCACTCCACACTTCTCGACGGTGCCGGTGTCTCACCCATGCCAATACAAGCCAGCCCCCTCCTTACCAGCGTTGCCGATGCCCAACATTTAGCGGCGGCTATGTTGACTGGCCGGATTTCTTCGCCCTGTTCAAGGCCACGATTGACAGCCATCCGCATCTAACAAATATGGAAAAGCTCCGGTGGCTCATTTCATGCCTGCGCGAGTCAGCCTTGGAGACGGTGAGAGCGCTGGAAATTACTGACGCGAACTACGATGTGGCTCTTGACCTATTGCGCAATCGGTATAGTAATAGGCGATTAATTTCCAGTCTCACATCAACGAGATCCTGCAGCTTCGTGTGGTCGAGCCAGGTTCTGTTGCTACGTTGCGGGAGCTGTCGGATCGGTTCAATGGGCATAAGCGGGCCCTCATGAGTTCCGGATCAGCTGCCGAGATCCAAGGATGCTTGCTCATACCAGATTGTCCTTCAGAAGTTGGATCCGGGCCACAAGAGCCAAGTGGGAAGACACTCTCGCCGGGAAACAACGACAGCCTTCCGTCTTGGGAGTCCATGGCACGATTCTTGGAGCAAAGGTGCCGGACTCTGAATGCGTCGACTTTTCTTTGGCTGCGTATCCACCATCTAACCAAGTGGGCCGAGGGAGATCTTCGAATAACCGATCGTCATGCATGATTATCAACGCCCGTCCAGCTCTATGCGCCCTGTGTGGTGTTTTAGCGCACCCGCTTCCTACATGTCCAAGCTTCATTGCCTTGCCACTTAGTCAACGGTACGACGAAGTGCGACGGCTGACCCGCTGCTTTGTATGTTTGGAGGATGGTCATTTTGCACGCGGATGTTCAGCTGCCCGTTGCCCAAAGTGCAATCGCCGACATCATGCTTTGTTGCACCATTGCGGGCAGCTGCCCAGCTCAAACAATTCCCCACCACTACGAAGCTTGGGTTCCGCCGTTGGTGTTGCCGTTGCTACCCCCACCGTCCCAGTCAATCAACACGGTCTTGACGCAGGATCGCCCTACTGAAGTGCTTCTGCCAACCGCCAATATCCTCATCCGTGGTCGATCAGGTGCCTTCCTGCCTTGCAGGGTGTTATTGGACTCTGGTTCTCAAGTTCACCTTATCTCATCGCGGCTGGCAAGTCAACTTCAGCTTCGTCGCACCAAAAGCTGTGTAGCGGTCGCAGGTCTCGGCGGCACTGAGTTTGCTACGGATGGATCCTCCGTTAATGTGTGTGTGAAGTCTCGACTAACCACATATTGTGCGAACCTAGAGGCGGTTATAGTGTCTCATATTGCGGACTGTCAGCCCAGCCTTAAAATTGATATTTCGAAATGGAAGATCCTCACGGCGTAGCGCTGGCTGATCCCAACTTCCACAGACCGCAAGGTGTGGACCTGCTAATTGGAGCCAGCCTGTTCTTCAACCTATTGTCAGTTGGCCAAAATCCAATTAGGTCACTGCCTCCCAGTTGTCCAAAATACACTATTTGGATGGGTAGTTTCTGGACGCAATGGACTATCGCGGGGATGCTGGATTGCCCTATGCAGAAGGAGAAGAGGAGAAGAATCAACGTTCCGGACCCCCTGCACTCGTTAGGAGAACTCGACTCCCGCATTGGTCTATTGGGGGGGAGCAATGCATGGTCAAGAGTTTGGAAGAAGTTGGTGTGCCTTGTTCGCCCTGTGAGTTCTAAATCTTCTTAATGAAAAAGACATGTCTGCTGCCCTTCTAAAATTGTTATTGAAGGCCCACCCTTCAATAGGGGGGAGGATGTTGGCTAAGCAGCCACCAGATAGGCTAATTAGAATATTGATAATTTGTTCATCTGCAGCGGCATTTAATCTTCTCTTTTGACTCCAGATTCGCATGCACTTTGTTGTCATTTTTGTAGCGCATGCGCTTTTGGGAGCTTTGGAAGAGCTTCTGCGCCAAAGCTGTTCTTCTTCTTGTTGTAGTTGAAGAGTTGTTATTGACGGGCCGCTATTTGTTTTATTGTGCGGAATTAGCTCAATAAATTAAATATAAACAATTGAATCTCGTCTTTAATTCGGTCGCTATCAAAAAGCTGATCGCTCAAACACCGCTCCTTAAACTCATTAATCTATCGCTGGAGACTTCGATCTTACATTCGAGGAATCTTACATTATTCCGCTTTTCTAAATTGTAAGCAACTCCAAAGCTTTTTGAAAAACTTATCACTTCCATATTTGCCATACCTAAGATGTAGCGACGCTTCACCACTACCAACTTTTTGGTGCTAACATCTTTTGTCACGGATTGGTTGCAGAATGGATTACAAACAGACGTCATTTACACATTTACACGGAACAGATAGGTACATTAATTAAGAAGGTTCAAATTTATTAACAAAGTGGTTTTGCCTTTTTTAACGTAAATTTAAAGCCATTTAAACAATTTTAAATTGTTTAAAAGGCTGCCGCCCACATTGATTATATTTAAACTGCAATATTAAAAAACAAATAAAAGAATATATAATATATATCTCTTAATATATCTTTTCTGCTGGAGGAGACTGGAATTTAACTCTGGTTTCTCAGAATTAGTAGTCAGACATGAAGTAAGAGACTGCGCAAGAAGCAACCAGAAATCCATCGAGTGCGGAAGTCGTGCATTAGTAGTTAAAATAAACAATCTTGTACACGTTACTCAAACCAAATTACCCAACTAAAAAATTATTTGGGGCTCGTCCGGCTCGTTGGGGGAAAGACGAGTCTACAAGAAAGATCAGTACCCTAACACCAAATAACAATACAACACTAAATGTAGGAGATTTAACAAATAAAATTAAAGAAGTTCGTAAACTTAATGATACCTTAACTCATAACTGTACTATATTAAATATAATATAGTATAGTCTTATATATTAATGCTACGGTCTTTAGCGACAAACTCGAATTCAAATTATCGAACAACAACCTATATTGATTATAACGGTACAGTTAATTGAAAATTACCTCTACTTATAAAAATACTATTATGACCTATGGTAAAAATAAACCAATAACCTCGGAACTGAATGAAAAACATAGGAAGAGAGTTCTAAGAGTTCTCATTACAGGCTTTAATTGCTAAATTTCATACACATTATTTTCTCATTGAATACACCTGACCTACAAAATGCAAAATGGTTAAAGTTCTGGAATTAGAAAAGCAACAACATCAGGGCACATTTTGCAAATAGTTTCTCAACCTCTCATAAAAAATCTCAAATACGGGCATTGTAGTGAGCCAAATACGGGTGGAAATAGACATTTCAAAAAAAACATAGTTAAAAAACCAAAATTATAACAATCAACGGAACAATAATTATTTAATGTTTAACCAAGACAACGACCAGGACAGAAATAATTATGGTAATTACAATAAGAATATAAATAATTATTGGAACCATGGTAGATTTATTAAAAACCAAAGAAATCAATAAAAAATGTCAATTCCAGCTTCAACCAACTGGCAGCCTCGTCAGCTTGTGATCTGCTGTCTTAAGCATCGCTAGTCCTCGGGTTTCGACGACCCTGGAGGTGATCCTTTCTTGGGGCGGCTGATGATCCTCTGCGACCAGGACCAGATCGTCATTCCCGACTTCGCGCGGTTCCCACTGCATACGTACAGCCCACCTCCCGTCCTACCGACCGAGGGACGCTGCCACGTAACGTACGGCTCGCGGGAATAGATCCGAGGTAGTTAGGCAAAGACTAGGAGAAAGATATCACGAGGAAAAGTGTTGCCCAGATAAGGCGGTTAATATTTAAGATTGTTAGTACAGCAAAGTGACAAGATGTGGTAGAGACCATTGTAGTCCGAACATAATACCCTGAACGGATTGTGTTGGGCATATGTCGAACTACAATGGCTGAGGAGTATAGGACGAAAGTTTCTGGTCCTTCTACTAGGAACGTTAAAGTTTACGCGTAAATGTTGGCTGTCTATATTTCCATAAATAAGATTATATAGAAACATGACACCCAGCATCGTTCTACGGTTTGTTAATGATGGTAAGTTGATAAGTAAAAGTCTACTACGATAAGAGGGGAGGTAAAGATTTGCATCCCAATTAAGTCCCCTAAGAGCGAAAGTAAGGAAGTTTTTTTACAGATTCAATGTGATCTTGGTGACCTCCATATTGAGGACTCTAGACACACGATCCATCCTCATGAATCGGACGGACCAATGATGTATATATGCACGGGTTATGTACGGGTGAATAAATTCTTTCGACCATCTTTTAATAAATCCAAGCACACAATTAGCTTTATTAACCATGATAGATATATGGTCGGTAAATTTAAGTCTCATAGTCTCAGTAGGACACCTAAATCGTTAACATGAGTTAATCGTTCTAAGGCGTTCCCATAGAGAAAGTACATAGCCTGGTGAGGACTAGATCGGTAAAAAGACATAAGTTTACATTTCGATCCATTAAGCTTTAGGTTATTTGCTAAACACCAATTTTGAAGTTTATCCAAATCGGATTGAAGTCTAGACTGGGCGCTAGTGAATTTATACTGAAGGCATAGCTTAACGTCATTAGCGTACATAAGTACAAGTGAATTAGTTAAGGCAAGGGGCAAGTCGTTAATAAACAGAGTAAAAAGTAGGGGTCCAAGATGGCTTCCTTGGGGCACCCCAGATGTGGCGCGGACTAAACGCGAGGTAACATCTTTAAAGAAAACACGTTGGGTTGGAGAAAAACAAGAAGATCAGTTGGGAATCCCAAAAGACTGAGTTTACTTATAAGAAGCGAATGGTTAACAGAGTCAAATGCTTTACTGAAGTCAGTGTATATGACGTCTGTTTGTAAGCCACTCCGGAAGCCATCCGTGATAAAAGATGTTAGCTCCAATAAGTTGGTAGTGGTGGAGCGGCGCTTCATGAAGCCATGCTGGCACGGAGCGAAGAGTTTAACAAGCGGTTTGCACAGTGCCTCGGCGCAGTACTTCAGAACACAGCCTGGTACTCCATCAGGGCCTGGCGAATACACGGGCTTAACCTTAAGAAGATCCGATAACACACCACTTTGATCGAAAGATGGGCAAAATATATGGTTGGATGATTGGATATTATAAGTGTAAGGCTGAGCTAAACTGCTCCTAGGTGAATAGGTAGTTTAAAAATACTGTGCAAAGAGATCGGCCATTGCCTGATCGGTGTTCGCATAAGAGTTCTCAAACGTAAGCAGTGGGGGAAAAGATACATGTTTACGCTTAGTGTTTACAAAGTTATAAAACTGCATCGGATCCTGAGTCAACTGAATCCTGCAGCGGCGAATATAACTCCTATAACATTCTGCGTTATCTTGAATAACTAACTGTACAGCCAGCTAATCTATGTTTGTTTAAAAGTCTACTCATACTATTCTTTAAATTTATAAGGTGCCTTGTATACCAAGGCGGATTCGTTGAAGCGGACGGATATTTCCACGGCACGCAAGCGTCGATAAATATGTTCAAAGTATAATAAAATTTTTGTAATGCAATGTTTATATATATATATATATATATCCTCGCATGCCAGTAAATCAGACCAATTAAATTCCAAAATTAACTTATTTAATTTCGTAAAGTCAGCCTTACGAAAGAAACGAACTTTCTGAGATTTAACTGTAGACTTAAGGTCAAAAAAGTAATTATTTTCGATTGAAACCTCAAGAGTGGGATGATATGGATCCTCAGGGTTAGAAAGGGGCAAAGTTCTGCAAAGAGTAATTCCATCAGGATCAGAAACGAAACATAAGTCCAACAGCCGACCTAAAGAATTTCTAACGTGGTTAATTTGCCCGAGTGACATGTCGAACATGCCCTCAGGGAAGACATGGTGGGAGTTAAGCTGTAAAGACGGTGAATTATCAACATTTGACCACATAAGTTCTGGGATATTAAAGTCACCCAGAGCTATCAGCTGGTCACGATCAGACAGACGATCGAAAACCAAACGAATAGCGGACAAATGTTGCCAGTATGTTGGCGGTTCGGACGAAGGTGGTATGTACGAATAGTTAACATACAAAGATTGATCGGACAAAGTGATTTTGATGCAAAGAAATTCAATGTCACCAAACTCTTGTTTGGTTTTACCTCTTCAGAAGCGAATTTGGAGTCTACAGAAATTAGCACTCCTCCTCCCCTTCGCAAAGTTCTATCACATCTAAAAGTGGTGTACCTACTAGGAAAAACTTCGGAGCTTAAGATCTCCGGCTTTAACCAAGTTTCTGTAAACACAATAATGTGGGATGCAAAAGAAGAACTATCAGAATACAGTTTGGGAAGTTTACTACGTAATCCTCTTTTATTCTGATAGGTAAGTGTTAATGAAGACATTAGTTTTTGAGATTGAGGAAGATGAGGTGGAAGGTTGATCAGTGGCCTTACATGTGGGAGTTTTACACCCACAGGTTTGGTTATTTTTTTTCACCGTACTTGGTTGATGTTCTTGGACGAAAATGTTCTCTGGCCAAAAGCTGGCGGAACAGATCGTCTTGAACATCTGCAAGGGCACACGTATTTTGAAAGATGACGTGTGCCTGGTGTAAGAATATTTGAATTTTGTAATATCCACCACCTTTATGTCCGGCTTTTGCTTTGGCTTTGATGTAAGCCGAGATATCAATCTCCAATGTATCAGGGGCAAGCCGGGAAACAAAAATGTGTTTCGATGGTGGGATCACCTGCAAGGGTTTTGGTGCCGCCGTAACTAATACTGCGGCATCAGTGCGTACCGGGGGTCCGGACGGTTTATTACCCTGTTTGGTGACTGTTACAGGAGTTTGAATTATTGGGTCTGGGATCACTTAAAGCGATGCCACAGAGGACATATCGAACAATTGCTCATTGATTCCGAGACATTCGGAAGCCGAATTTTTCTCAGGTCCGGCCCTTGGGGTGGCCAGAGATATAAGCGGCTGCATAGTTGTCGGCTGAGCAGGCTGAAGATTATTCGACCCGAGCACATCACTAAAAGCGGATTTCTTACGCTTTGGAGTAGTTGAAGGCTACTAAACTGTGTATCAAGCTAATCAACTCCTTGAAACCGCTTTTAGTCTGCTTCATAAACGACCTCATTTCGTCCTGAACAGCACGACAACCATCACAGCAAAAGTGGAGACCAGACCTACGCGAGATTCCATCCGAAACTGAGGCCGTGAACCACTTAGCGTGTAAAACGTTTTCACAGAGCCAGCAATGGATGGTAGGCTGGGAAGACGAGATTGTCTTATTGCAAGACTTTAATGCACAGACCAATTTAAAATCCATAATTATTAAAAATTTAAATAATTAATTTATTAAAAATTATTTAAAATTAAATAATTAATTTATTAAAAATTATTAAAAATAATTAATAATTAATTTATTATTTATTAATTAAATTATTAATTAAATATTATTCAATTTTATTAATGAGGAACCTTGAACCACTGTACAAAGGAAACGAGAAGGGAGATTAAAGAGAGCAGTTAGTGCATGTTAGTAAGATTTAAAGAAATAGAGATAAGAATCTCTATTGAGCGAGAGAAGAAGCAAAAGAATAGCAACAACACCGTAGGAGATGAAGAAGCAGAGCAGGGCTATGTTTGGAAAGTAAATTAAATAAATAATTATTTTACCTCCAAATATATCACTGCACACGCGAAGCGATACGGATCTAAAAAATTGCAATTTGTTTTTATATCTGTAAAGAAATAAACACCGATTGTTTATAGAAAGCTTATTGCAAATTTTACAAAAACGTAGTGCGTACAAAAAAAAACACGTCCGTCCGCTTTAAGATAAAGAGAGGAAGTTTTCCATAAATATATTGCCGAAAATGTAATATTGCCCAGTGAATTGCAGCTAGTTCCTGCTCAGTAGTACACTTGTTACTTTCTCCTTTTGTAAATGCTCTTGATGGGTATGCAATGGGAATTTGGAGACCATTATGGTTTTGAGTTAAAACCGCTCCACACGCTTGCTGACTTGCATCTGTGATTATACAGAATTCTTAAGTAAAATATGGGTATTGTATCAAAGTAGGTTCCATAAGTTTTGTTTTTAAATATTGGAATGCATTCTGACATTTATCAGACCATTGAAAAGGGACATTCTTTTTCGTGCGGTACTGGGTAGTTCATAATGACATCATATTTCTTCTCGTCTGGAAGTATTCCTTTATCAGTGCATTTATGGCCTAAAAAAGTCACTTCATGCATAAAAAATGAACATTTTTCTGGATGTAACATCAGGACGCGAGATTGAGGGCGGAACCAATTTGCGATTGGTATACGATTTTATTAAGCTTATATCTTCCTTAAACTCGAAAAGCTGGACGAAGCGCAACAGCAGATGGGTTCCTTTTTGGAGATCCTGAACAGAAATCCCTTCGTGACGGATGCGGTGGCAAAATTTGTAAATGTAGGCGAACACTCTCTGTAGGGAGGGAAACGAGTTGAACGCTGACGGACCAGTTGCAGCTGCGGAAGATAAGTTCTCCGGTGACTGTATCCGGTATAGGTTACGCAGGGTTCTCTACAGTTGGATTTTCTGTGCAAGTCAGTTTGCAATCCCAAAGCTCTATCTACTCCGCACAATTAACTGCGATCATAGCCTCCAACATCACTGACTTTCCCGCCAATGTAAAGCTAGCGGATCTTCATTTTCACCATCCTTAGCCAGTGGATTTGCTAATTGAAGCTGGATTATTTTACGAGCTGCTTTGTATGGGGCAAATTCATCTGCCTCCTGGTTTGCATTCAATCAAAAAAACTCGGCTCGGTTGGATTGTTTGGGGAGGCGGACGCCTACGCGCCGGGGTACTCATATGGGAAGACGTGGAGTTGCAAATAATATTAGATCGTCCTTTAACATCACTAATTCTCATTCCCCTGCCTGTATATTATGTGGTGGGTGGTCTCACGTAGAGTCTGCATATTATGGAAAGCTAAATCACATATTTCACAGTGTAATCTATTTATACACATTTTTTTATTTTCTCCGAGGTTTGTGAGGTACAGGTCCAAGTCGAAGCTTAAGAATGGAGCATGTAACAATGTTTTCGGACTTGGGGTTCTAAGCCTGAACTCTGGGAATACTTGGATTTTTACGGTTTCTGGTTTGATTGCGCTTTTGGGATCCATGTATTCAGGTGGCTAGTCGATATTTGAATAAAATATTATCTATTCGTGATGATTGGATTTAATCTGGTTATTTTTGTACAGGTGTCACAAAGGTGAGAAGACCTTATTCCTTGTCTGTTAAATTGAGTTCTATCTAAGCTATTGAACTTCCTATTTCTCCATTTTTCCACTTGCCTGCTCGTCCCAAAGGAAAATCAATTAAAAATTCATTAAATTTGATTTCGAAGGTAAATAATTTTAGAGCACCTTATACATAATTTGTGCCGAGCAAGATAAAAAGCTTTTTCCCAATCGCTGACCCAAACGGATTGTCTGCTCCAAAAATGTAAACTTTTATAAGTCCTTTTTATACCAGTAGCCCGTTTCCATGCCAACCGAAAAAAGCATCAGAGTAACCTAAGGATTTATGTTATTAACATTTTTTCTGTCTTAGTAGGCCGTTCCTTTTAGAAAGTTTGTGGACCGCTTTGAAAATATTTCCAGAGCTCAGTCTGCCTCTGGCCGACAACGTGTGAACATATATTTTTATTTCACACAAAAAACATTTTTATTTTCTTTTTCAATTTTTTATATTATTTATTTTACTTTATTTAATTCATCAAGATAAGCAATCACATCCAGATATTCCGTTCAGTTCTTCCGAAATATTTTGTATTTTTATTGGCTCTGAATTGGGTAATCTAATGGGCTCCGAGGTTTCCTCGCTCTTGTCGTAACCTAAGCAGTTACGACTCTGATATCCTTCTTACCTCATTTTAATTTTTATTTATTTTTTGTATTAAGGCTTAGTTTTACGAACCAATCGTTAATCCACTCTAGGATTCGAAATCGCTTAGCAAAAAAAACAAAAAAAAAAGGCGGGGAATATATTTTGGGTATTTCTAAAATAAATCATATTATTTTCTTAAATTTATTTCCTTTACTTATTTTAATGTTCAATCGCTGAACATCCTATTATTCCCCTTGAGATCTTCAGAGATATTTTTATGTTACAATAACTACGTGCCATGTCTTTCGGTTTTCAGCAGATACGATTCTGTCATCACATTTTGATTATCTGGTATATATATTATCTAGCAATCGCCCTAGGAGTAAGATAACTGGCCGATCTGCCTCGTTTTCTTTTTTTTTTATATTTCCAAAGCAATCAATCTTTATTTTTATTTTTTCTCCAAGTTGGTCCTTATCTGATCGCCAAAAGAATGAAGGTGGGGACCCTCCTTATTTTAAAATACTACTTTAAAAACTTTAAATTGCTAATGCCTGTAAAGTTATCACTTCAACACTTTATGGGCCCCCTTTTAATGACTCATCACGTTTCAATGACTCAACTCCCACTTTAACTTTAGTCCAATAAAACAGAGTCTAGACAAAATTAAAAGCCCATAAAGGAGTAACGAGTGGTAAAATTGTTTTTTATTATGTATTTTTTTTTTAATAGTTCAATATGTTAAATCCAATCTTTTGTTGATTCATTTCAAATGGGACCTTCTCCAAATTCCCCCCATATAACGTCACTTATTAAATAAAAATTAAAATATATAAAAATATAAAAAAATTATATAAATATATATATATATATATATATATATAAATATATATAAAAATTCAAAATAGGTTATAACCGTAATGTGATTGTTACCCGCAGGTTCTGTGGGAAGACAAAAATCCTGAACGCACTTCCTGGCAGCGGAGCTAGCTTGAAGCTAGATTAATCCAAATGTACGAGTAGTTTCATTTTATTTCACTGCTTAACGCAATCAATTTTTTCTTGTGAAATTCTAATTAAATTCTCGAGGCGAATTGGGGCGTTCGCTTTTCACCAAATCTGCGTTACGACGTCAGCATACGATGCCAGGCCGTGTCGGCAAAGAAAGCGAAGCGGCTGCCGGGTAAGGCTTCTTTGAAAAGGGGGTCACCAGCTTTCCTGAACCCACCACCTGAACCAAGTGACGTAGGGCCCGGCCCGTTGCAAGATGGGGCTATCTGATTTTCATGCTCTTTTCCGGCCGATTTAAGCTCGTTCCCTATTCGCACGCGATGAATTTTAATTATTAGAGATATAAATGAGCGCCCGTAATTTGAATCCTCTAAATAACACGACATTCGCCAATGAGATATAGCTGTAGTTCAACGCGTGCGGGATGAACAGGTTGCAAGACCACCAGCTCAACGTTGTTCATTACAGTTCGGTGACATGCACAATAAAAATCAAGTCGGACTTTTCGGTGCTAGCCGCGTTTCGGTACATTCCGGCAGGCATCTTTCGTAGCATGTTCTCACCCACCACGAGTTGAGAGAGAAAATTTTTTCTCTCAACATAGACTTTTCTCTCAAAAAACTGGACTTAGAAAATTTTCATCTCACTTGGGACTTTGTGCGTGGGACTTATAACTTGGAAAAAATTATTTCATGAACATTTCAACGTGTATTATTTAAGTTGAAGAACAAAGTTTAAACACAGCTCAATATTTAATAAAAAATATTATTTATATAAGAAATTTGTGCTTTTACATTGGCAGCAAAAAAAATATCCCGCGAAATTAGTGTGCGTTTTGTGCAGCGTTTTTATTATAATTTAACCCAAATCGAAACGGTCACATTAGGTTGTTCATAGTCCGTCGCATTGGTTTATTATTGTGAAATGGTAAGTCCACTGCTGTGTTCATTCAATTATTCCCATTTTATTATGTTAATAATGATGAATAAACATTATTTCATTAAACAAATATTTTCAGTTCTGGCTGTACTAGAAATTTGGACGTCCCAATATCTTTATTTGTAAAAATCTTAAATAATTTGTTTTTCTTTTTAATTTATTTTTAGCTTTATGATATTTTATATAATTTTATATATATTTTATATTTGATACTAGCAGTACCCTGCCACGTTTCGCTGTGGCATATTGTTGTTGCACGCATAAAAAATAAGTCAAACAAAAAAGAATAATTTTCAAATTAATTAAATTCTGTAATACTTGTGGGTATACAATATTCTTTGTTTCTCCTCCTTAATCATTCATTATTATTTCTGTATTTTAGTACATAGGTTGCTCTTCACTTAAGCACCTTGTGATACACGACATTTTTTGTTTTATTATCAGGCGCAAAAACAAACAACGCAGATGGTCTTCCGACCCGTGAACATGCCACGTATAATTGACCATGGGAAAAACATGAATGTTCTAGATTTAAACCACAAACTTTTAAGGATTGGCCTTGTGATTTGTTGATTGTCATGGCAAATGCAAGACGTATCGGAAATTGAAGTCTTTTAAATTCAAACGGCATATCGGTTGGGATCATCGGGATCCTCGGAATGAGAACTTCCTCACCTTTGAATTTTCCTATCATTATCGTAGCGTAAATTACATTGTTCATCAATTTACTAACCACCAAACGCGTACCGTTGCACAGTTTATATATTTGTAAAAATTTATTCTGTGTATCTTCGAAAGGTAGTAATGATCCAATTCGATGGTGAATCTGTCCTTGTATCTACAAAATAAAAACCAGATTCTTTAACTACATTCTATGTAAGTACAAAAATAAATACCTTAAATGTCGGATTAAAACCTCCTTCTTCGATAATGTCTGCCCCAAATGACGTCATTTGGAAACAACTATTGTATTTTCGAGTATTTGCAAGAAAGTGGCGTGATTCTTGTGTTTCGCCGCAAAGCAATGAATACAATGGCTCTTGTGGCGGAGTCAACACTGGCCATTTCACTTTACCATTAACGCAGCATAATCCAGGCGTTTCTCCGGAAAACTTTAATGCACCACAATACTCGCAAACAACGTCCATTTGCCCAATGCAAACGCTAGGATGCAAGCTGTAATCATTGCTGCAATCGTATCGAAACGCAGCTCGATTCAAATCAGCTAAATATCTGCGTCGCAAATTGAAATCTATTTGAGAAGCACGAAGTCGAGCCATACTATTGCGGCGCTGATCACGTGCAATTTCTCGTTCATCTTCAGTCCTTTCATATGCAATATTTTGTATTCTTCTTGCATTACGGCTTTGTCGGGAAAGATTCGACCGTCTTGGTCGCGGCATTATTAATTAAACTTCACTTCACTTCAATCCACTTGTTAATTATTTATTTAATAGAAATAGTTTTAATATTGATTTCAGCGCAACACAATCTTTTTGGTTCGTTGTTAAATTTAAGAGCCTGACTATGAATTTGACTTCGTTTGTAACTGACATTTTGACATTTGACATTTTCTTCTTAGCTGTCTGCCTAAATAAAAAAGTATGGGCCAGGGAGGAACGCTGTCGAACGGGACAAAAAGTATCCTATGTCCTTCTCCTGGCTCTAAGCTACCTCCCTACCAATTTTCACTCAAATCTGTTCTTCCGTTCTTGATTTATAAGTGGTGTAACATAAAACACGATGTTCTTTTATATATATAGATAGATAATGAATAATACATAAATCATCCCTCAGTCATCCCTCCAACCTAATCTTCCTAATAGATATTCTACGGCCAGCGGGCTAGAAGTCATCAAAGGGCATTAGTTTAGCTTCAAACTACATGAAATAAATCGCTGCCGGAATAATTTCTGCAGCTCCACTTTAATATTTTTGTGTTAACTTTATATTAAATAAAAATCAATTAACTCATTATTTTATTGACAATTTAATGGTGAATCATATGTGCGATAATAGTATTTGTTTTATGCTGTCTGTGTATTGTTTGCATTTTACTGTCAAAAATAAGTACGAGTATTAAATACCTCTAAAGCACTAGGCCGCCGCTAACGAATTAGTCGTGAATTTATTTAAAATTATTTTTCACCTAATATCGGCGATTAATTCTGTCGTTTGGAAATTCATAAATTGTGAATTTATTTATATAATTCGTTGTGTCTCTTTGCTTAGACCCTAATTTTTAGTATTTGCCTCGCAATACCTTTTTTTTTTTATTACCCCCACTCGGCCACTGCTGGAAACCCGATCCGGCTGCATATGCATTTATGTGGCAAATTCTTGCTATTCATTTCTTTGTTTCTCATAGCGGAGGCTCTGTCCCCGCATACCCTTGACCCTGTCGCTGCTTGGCAGGGCACCGGCTCGATTTGACGAGCTCATTTACTTTGTTGCTAGAGCGGCTGCTCCGACCCCGCACACCCCTTGCCATGCCAACTGCCTTCATGGGCAGAATAGCTTGAGCAAGCATTCTTCTACCAGTGCGATTTAACTTGGCCACATATGAGCTCTCCGTTCCAAGGGTACAGGGAGAATAAACCATACGCCAGTGACTCAGAATCTGATAGCGAAGGGCCCCCGCGTACTAACCCCACAGTAGGAATTATGGACCCAGAGCAGCTTAAAGTTGTAATTCAGGCCGCGGTTAACCATGCCTTGGCGGAAAGGGTCAACAAAAAGCAGGAATTGCGCCAAGCCATAGAGCAGTTGGCCGCCCAGGTGGCAGCGGTGCAAATCGCACCCTCACAAGCAAAGGCTCCAAAAATCAAGGTTTATGAGCCCATTGATATCAAAGACAATGTTCAATGCAATGATCCTTTAGATGCCGTTAAATGCCTGCCCGAATTTACGGGGGCACAAGAAACATACGTCTCTTGGCGGCAAGCGGCGGTAGCCGCATATTACATTTTTAGGAATTATGTTAATAGCTCACGCCATTATCAAGCGGTAGTCATAATTAGGAGTAAGATTAGGGGCCCTGCCGATGCAGTGCTATCCTCGTTCGGCACAATATTGAATTTTGATGCGATTATAGACCGCCTCGATTTCACATATAGTGACAAACGACAGATTCGCGTCATCGAGCAGGAAATGGGTACCCTCAGACAGGGAAGCCTCACGCTTCTGCAATACTATGACGAGGTCCAGAAAAAACTCACCTTGCTTACTAATATGGCAACTGTGTCGTACGAAGCATCGGCGGCAAGAATTTTATGCGAAAAGTTCCGGGATGATGCGCTCCGCATTTTTATTTCGGGCCTCAAGCGCAGCCTCTCCGATGTCCTTTTCTCGGCAAAGCCGAAGACATGCCAACTGCGCTGGCATTGGCTCAAGAAGTGGAATCAAACCACGAGAGGTACAGCTTCGCAGCATCGTTCGCGAAGAACCTGGAAGATAGGGACAAGAAGCAAGTTCCAAAGGCGCAATATCGCCAACAAACGTCCTATCAAGGGCACTCCCAAGTGACTAAACGACACAAGGCTCAGGTGCACTCCGCTCCGAGCAGTGACAGGCGTCGCGAAAACACGCCAGAGCCTACCAAAATAGGAAGCCGGCCGGATCCGATCGATCCGGCCCGCCCAAAATGCAGAAGGTAAACCACATTACTCTGGGCCCGAACGAAACCGAAGATTACACCGCCGCAGCTTCAAGCGCGGCACAAGAAGTCAGTGACGATGCTATCCATGAATATGATTCGGACGCAATTAATTTTTTAGGGGAAAATCCCTGCTACCTGTCATCAGACGAAGAGTAGCGGGGGTAGATATGAGACTTTTAATAGATACGGGCACGGCAAAAAATTGCATCCGTCCATACGAGGGATTGAAAGGTGTCCGCCCAGTAGAATCGCCATTCACGATACATTCGATCCATGGTGTCACCACTATCACTAAAAAGTGTTATGTTTCCCTATTTAACTTGAAGGCCACGTTCTTCATATTTCCAGATTTGTCCTCCTTTGATGCCATAATTGGTCTTGACCTGTTAAAACAGGCAGGGGCATCGCTTTGTCTAGCTTCCGGCCACCTCAAATGGGGCTCCGAAGAAGAAAAGTTAGAGTTCCAATCGTGCCCCGACGTCAATTTTACCAACATTGATTGCTCGGACGCGCCGCCTCTAGTTAAATAGGCCTTTATTAAAATGCTTGGCAAACGAAATACTTCCCGACACTTGATCTGAAGTCAGGCTACCACCAGATCACTCTGACAGAGCGTGACGCGAAAAGACTTCCTTTTCCGTTAACGGAGGGTAACGACGAGTTTCGCCGGCTTCCGTTTGGTTTGAAGAATGCTGCCAGCATCTTCCAAAGAACCATCGACGACATACTGCTAGAGCAGATTGGCAAATTTTGCGATGTCTATGTTGATGATGTCATCGTTTTTTTCAGAGGACGAAAACGCCCACATACGGCATGTGGATTGGGTTCTTAAGAGCCTGCTCGACGCCAACATGAGGGTGTCAGCAGAAAAATCGCGATTCTTTAAAATGAACGTTAGTTTCTTGGGCTTTATTGTCACTAATAAAGGTACCACAACAGACCCAGAAAAAACCAAGGCCATACAGGAATTCCCCGAACCCAAAAATGTATTCGAGGTGAGATCGTTCCTTGGCCTGGCCAGTTATTACCGATGCTTCATCAAAGATTTCGCATCATTAGCTAGGCCCATATCTGAAATACTTAAAGGGGAGCATGGAAGTGTCAGTAGGCACAGATCCAAGAATATCCAGGTGCAATTTAGCGAGCAGCAACGTCATGCTTTCCATAAGTTGCGTAACATTCTGGCTTCAGAGGATGTCATCCTCAGCTATCCCGATTATAAAATGACATTTGATCTAACGACAGATGCCTCGGCATATGGCATTGGCGCAGTGCTTTCCCAAAAGGGACGCCCCATCACTATGATCTCCAGATCCTTAAAGGACAGAGAGGTTAACTACGCTACCAACGAAAGGGAGCTGTTAGCCATAGTTTGGGGACTAGGAAAGCTGCGTCACTACCTGTATGGGGTCAAAGACATAAATGTCTACACTGACCACCAACCGCTGACCTACGCGGTGTCGGATTCTAATCCGAATACGAAAATTGAAAGGTGGAAAGAACGCACCGACGAGTATGGTGCCAAGGTTCATTAAATGCCTGGCAAAGGCAACCTCGTTGCAGATGCCCTCTCGAGGCAACAACTCAACGTTGTAGAAGAGAAAGAGGCATTTTCAAGCGCGGCCACAATTCACAGTGAGCTGTCGCTAACCCACACTATCTCATTAACGGAAAAGCCTCTAAATTGCTTCCAAAACCAGATAACTCTGGAGGAACCCCGCTGTTCGTCGAAACGCAGCTTCGTTCTCTTTGGAAACAAGAGACGGCATAATATTGACTTCTCTTGCGAGGAGTCATTGCTGGAGAAGCTCGCGGACGTAATAGTTCCTAAAGGCGTAAACGCCATCCATTGCGATTTGCACACGATAGCAATGGTACACGACAAATTGGTTCGGCAATTTCCTGCCACCAAATTTTGGCACTGCAAAAACCGACTAACGGATATTTTTGCGATTGACGAGAGGCGGGAGATTCTCACTGTCGAGCACAACAGAGCTCACAAGTCTGCCCAAGAAAACGTGAAGCAACATTTCCTTACGTGCATTGACAAATTCTCGAAATTTGCCATGGTCCAATCAATTCCCTCTAGAACCATAGAGGACCTTAAACCGGCATTACTGCTGCTGATGAATGTTTTCCCTAAAACCAAGGTCATATATTGCGACAACGAAACATCGTTAAAATCGCACACCATTTTGACCATGCTGGAAATCCATTTCGGCGTTAACGTTTCAAACGCACCGCCCCTCCACAGTACCTCAAACGGACAAGTGGAGCGCTTCCACAGCACTCTGGTAGAGCTCGCCAGATGCCTTAAAATTGATAAAGGCATCAGTGACACCGTCGAGCTAATCTTACTGGCCACAGCCAGGTACAATAAATCTATTCGGTCATCGACAAGAGGCCGGCCGACGTGATACAAACACAATCGGAAGAACCACTGTATGAGATTCAGGATAAGATTAGGATCGCCCAAGATAAGCTCAGGAACAGGGAAAATGCTTCCCGACAAAACAGGGTGTTAGAAGTTGGCGAAAAAGTCCTAGTAAAATCCAACAGGCGACTAGGCAACAAACTCTCTCCATTGTGTGAAGAGAAAGTTGTAGAAGCGGCCATGGGGACCACAGTCCACATTAAGGGGAGGGTGGTCCACAAGGACAACCTCAGGTAGACGAGGCATGGTCATGATTCGTCTGATAATTTTTTACCACCTTTTTCACATTTTTATTCCTAGCCACTTGGCATAAGTTTTCTTATTTTTTATTTGTCGTTATTATTGTGTTTACTTAGGCTATTCTACGCTTTGATTTATAAGCTTGGTGGTGGGCTTCTTAAATTTTGCAAAACACTACAATGAATTCAAAAATTCCAGGTTCACTCCTATACCTCTGTTATTCCTTTTGACCCTAACATCGGCACACGTCACGGGCTACTCGCAGGCCAAATACATTGATGGTCGAATATTAGTATGGGAAGAATTCGTAGGACACACGGCAATCTCTCAGGATACAGGCGCGTGGTGGAAGAGACTAATAACATGATTCACATGTTTCTCCAGTCACCCATGCAGAAACTTTTGAGCGTAGATGTTGCTCACCTGCGTAACCTACTCGAGTCACTGAGATTCCACCATAGAGTAGCTAGGAGCTTAGACTTTTTGGGAGCGGCTTTAAAGGTAGTGGAGGGAACGCCAGACGCGGAGGATTTTGAAAAAATCCGACTTACCGAATTCCAGCTCATTAATGCAAACAATAGACAGGTCAATATTAACAGTAAAGTACAGGAACTGATAAATAACATTACTAGCACAGTCAATCAAATTCTGAGGTCGACTAAAGAATCCCAAATTGATTCGGGACACCTATACGATGTATATGTGTATGTTATTATGTATGTATGTTATTATCTCGGAATTGGATGATTACAATGGAGCTGCAAAATTTATTGCTTGCAATAGCGCTCGCCAAAATCAATATAGTTAGCCCTCGCATACTAGATCATGCAGACCTGGAAAGTATGTGTATAGAGGAGCCCACAGATACCCCCATCAAAGATATATTGTCCGTTGCGTCCGTTAAAGTTTTACAATCCGCTAACATTATTCATTTCATTATTAAGTTTCCTAAAATTAAGTCAGCTTGCGTCAAAATTACAATTTTTCCCGTGTCACATCACGACACAATGCTCAGACTGGAGGACAAGGTCATAGCGGACTGCGATGGAGAGATCCACACGGTAAAAAACTGCTCCATGTCATCGGGAGTCACATTTTGCCAACTGGCGCTGAGAAGATCTTGCGATGGTAAAAAACTGGTAAAAAACTGCTCCATGTCATCGGGAGTCACATTTTGCCAACTGGCGCTGAGAAGATCTTGCGCCCAGGAACTCCACGCGGGTGGGATTGCGCACTACGACATCCAGCATAGCGATCTGCATCCCATCACATATGTGGACGAGGGAATCCTCATCATAAACGATCACCCGGCTCGCGTGAGTGTGGACAATGGCACTTACATCTACTTGCAAGGAACACACCTTATCACCTTCATCGAGAGTGCCACAGTTAATGAAACCCGATATATCAATCATGATATTTCCCAGAAGAGGGCACCAGGAGTAGCCAGCTCGCCTTCCCGGAACATTTCTCTGGAGCACAATATTCTCAGCCTCCCATACCTTCACCGCTTGAGTGAACGTAACCTGGAGCATATCAAGAGATTTGGGGAAGATGTCAACAACTACCGCTCGCACCAGATAGCGCCAGTCGCGGGAGCAGTTTGCAGCGCATTGATTTGTATCGGCCTCACTTATTGGCGAGTCACCCAGGCCAAGAGATCCGCGGCCCAACTAAAGGAAGTGATTGTCCAAATAGGGTCGGCCGAGGGCGGCCTTAATCTGAAGGGGGCAGTAGTTAACTAAGTCAACCGGGCGACTGCAATGACCGATCGTCCGAAAGCTCTCTCCGGCCAAATTGCTGTCCCAGCGTCTGGCCAGAAGCTCGTGCATAGCCGGCAAGCACTGCCCATTGGAGAGGCCGCTATGAGTCTCACTTTTGTTAGTTCTTAAGTTCAGTTCTGTTTTTGCATTTATGAAATAAAGAGCCATCGCTCCTACATTGAAACTCCGACGATCCGTCGTAAAACACTTATTATTACAAATCTGACTGAGTCTCTAGTCCAGCAGATAAAGAGGGATAGTCATCCCTCCAACATAATCTTCCTAATTGATATTCTACGGCCAGCCGGCTAGAAGTCATCAAAGGGTTGTCCCAATCATCACCTTTCCATATCTTGTTAATTGGAGTGGAAATTGTCGACGGCGGTTTATGTTGACCCTTCAATGTCTAGGTTGCTCAAGCTATCTCAAGCGCCGGCCTACCAAAATAGGAAGCCGCCCGGATCCGATCGATCCGGCCTGCCCAAAAGGCAGAAGGTAAACCACATTACTCAGGGCCCGAACGAAACCGAAGATTACACCGCCGCAGCTTCAAGCGCGGCACAAGAAGTCAGTGACGATGCTATCCATGAATATGATTCGGACGCAATTAATTTTTTAGGGGAAAATCCCTGCTACCTGTCATCAGACGAAGAGTAGCGGGGGTAGATATGAGACTTTTAATAGATACGGGCGCGGCAAAAAATTGCATCCGTCCTTACGAGGGATTGAAAGGTGTCCGCCCAGTCACGATACATTCGATCCATGGTGTCACCACTATCACTAAAAAGTGTTATGTTTCCCTATTTAACTTGAAGGCCACGTTCTTCATATTTCCAGATTTGTCCTCCTTTGATGCCATAATTGGTCTTGACCTGTTAAAACAGGCAGGGGCATCGCTTTGTCTAGCTTCCGGCCACCTCAAATGGGGCTCCGAAGAAGAAAAGTTAGAGTTCCAATCGTGCCCCGACGTCAATTTTAGCAACATTGATTGCTCGGACGCACCGCCTCTAGTTAAACAGGCCTTTATTAAAATGCTTGGCAAACGAAAGAAAGCCTTCGCAAACCCCAACGAGGCCCTGCCTTACAACACGTCGGTGGTAGCATCAGGACGGTAAGCGAGGAGCCCATTTATGCCAAGCTTTACCCATACCCAATGGGGGCTGCAGATTTTGTCAACAGCGAAATCCAAGAGTTGCTAAAAAAATGGCATAATACAAAAGTCAAAGTCATCCTACAATAACCCAATATGGGTAGTAGACAAAAAGGGCACTGACGAAGCGGGCAACCGCAAAATGCGACTCGTGTTGGACTTTCGCAAATTGAACGAGAGGACGATACCCGATCGCTATCCCATGCCAAATATCTCTATGATACTAGGGAATTTAGGCAAAGCCAAATACTTCCCGACACTTGATCTGAAGTCAGGCTACCACCAGATCACTCTGACAGAGCGTGACCGCGAAAAGACTTCCTTTTCCGTTAACGGAGGAAAATACGAGTTTCGCCGGCTTCCGTTTGGTTTGAAGAATTCTGCCAGCATCTTCCAAAGAACCATCGACGACATACTGCTAGAGCAGATTGGCAAATTTTGCGATGTCTATGTTGATGATGTCATCGTTTTTTCAGAGGACGAAAACGCCCACATACGGCATGTGGATTGGGTTCTTAAGAGCCTGCTCGACGCCAACATGAGGGTGTCAGCAGAAAAATCGCGATTCTTTAAAATGAACGTTAGTTTCTTGGGCTTTATTGTCACTAATAAAGGTACCACAACAGACCCAGAAAAAACCAAGGCCATACAGGAATTCATACAGGAGATCGTTCCTTGGCCTGGCCAGTTATTACCGATGCTTCATCAAAGATTTCGCATCATTAGCTAGGCCCATATCTGAAATACTTAAAGGGGAGCATGGAAGTGTCAGTAGGCACAGATCCAAGAATATCCAGGTGCAATTTAGCGAGCAGCAACGACATGCTTTCCATAAGTTGCGTAACATTCTGGCTTCAGAGGATGTCATCCTCAGCTATCCCGATTATAAAATGACATTTGATCTAACGACAGATGCCTCGGCATATGGCATTGGAGCAGTGTTTTCCCAAAAGGGACGACCCATCACTATGATCTCCAGAACCTTAAAGGACAGAGAGGTTAACTACGCTACCAACGAATGGGCGCTGTTAGCCATAGTTTGGGGACTAGGAAAGCTGCGTCACTACCTGTATGGGGTCAAAGACAAATCACAGTGAGCTGTCGCTAACCCACGCTATCCCATTAACGGAAAAGCCTCTAAATTGCTTCCAAAACCAGATAACTCTGGAGGAAGCCCGCTGTTCGTCGAAACGCAGCTTCGTTCTCTTTGGAAACAAGAGACGGCATAACATTGACTTCTCTTGCGAGGAGTCATTGCTGGAGAAGCTCGCGGACGTAATAGTTCCTAAACGCGTAAACGCCATCCATTGCGATTTGCACACGATAGCAATGGTACAGGACAAATTGGTTCGGCAATTTCCTGCCACCAAATTTTGGAACTGCAAAAACCGACTAACGGATATTTTTGCGATTGACGAGAGGCGGGAGATTCTCACTGTCGAGCACAACAGAGCTCAAAGGTCTGCCCAAGAAAACGTGAAGCAGGTACTCTCCGAGTACTACTTCCCGAAAATGGCTAAACTAGCAAGCGAAATAGTCGCTAATTGTAGGACATGCGCTAAGGCAAAGTATGACAGACACCCCAAAAACAGAAACACCACTCCCATCTCATGTAGAAGAAATGCTACACATAGACATTTTCTCCGCGGTCAAAAAACATTTCCTTAGGTGCATTGACAAATTCTCGAAATTTGCCATGGTCCAATCAATTCCCTCTAGAACCATAGAGGACCTTAAACCGGCATTACTGCTGCTGATGAATGTTTTCCCTAAAACCAAGGTCATATATTGCGACAACGAACCATCGTTAAAATCGCACACCATTTTGACCATGCTGGAAATCCATTTCGGCGTTAACGTTTCAAACGCACCGCCCCTCCACAGTACCTCAAACGGACAAGTGGAGCGCTTCCACAGCACTCTGGTGGAGCTCGCCAGATGCATTAAAATTGATAAAGGCATCAGTGACACCGTCGAGCTAATCTTACTGGCCACAGCCAGGTACAATAAATCTATTCGGTCATCGACAAGAGGCCGGCCGACGTGATACAAACACAATCGGAAGAACCACTGTATGAGATTCAGGATAAGATTAGGATCGCCCAAGATAAGCTCAGGAACAGGGAAAATGCTTCCCGACAAAACAGGGTGTTCGAAGTTGGCGAAAAAGTCCTAGTAAAATCCAACAGGCGACTAGGCAACAAACTCTCTCCATTGTGTGAAGAGAAAGTTGTAGAAGCGGCCATGGGGACCACAGTCCACATTAAGGGGAGGGTGGTCCACAAGGACAACCTTAGGTAGACGAGGCATGGTCATGATTCGTCTGATAATTTTTTACCACCTTTTTCACATTTTTATTCCTAGCCACTTGGCATAAGTTTTCTTATTTTTTATTTGTCGTTATTATTGTGTTTACTTAGGCTATTCTACGCTTTGATTTATATGCTTGGTGGTGGGCTTCTTAAATTTTGCAAAACACTACAATGAATTCAAAAATTCCAGGTTCACTCCTATACCTCTGTTATTCCTTTTGACCCTAACATCGGCACACGTCACGGACTACTCGCAGGCCAAATACATTGATGGTCGAATATTAGTATGGGAAGAATTTGCATTCGTAGGACACACGGAAATCTCTCAGGATACAGGCGCGTGGTGGAAGAGACTAATAACATGATTCACATGTTTCCCCAGTCACCCATGCAGAAACTTTTGAGCGTAGATGTTGCTCACCTGCGTAACCTACTCGAGTCACTGAGATTCCACCATAGAGTAGCTAGGAGTTTAGACTTTTTGGGAGCGGCGTTAAATGTAGTGGAGGGAACGCCAGACGCGGAGGATTTTGAAAAAATCCGACTTACCGAATTCCAGCTCATTAATGCAAACAATAGACAGGTCAATATTAACAGTAAAGTACAGGAACTGATAAATAACATTACTAGCACAGTCAATCAAATTCTGAGGTCGACTAAAGAATCCCAAATTGATTCGGGACACCTATACGAGATGTTATTATCTCGGAATAGGATGATTACAATGGAGCTGCAAAATTTATTGCTTGCAATAGCGCTCGCCAAAATCAATATAGTTAGCCCTCGCATACTAGATCATGCAGACCTGGAAAGTATGTGTATAGAGGAGCCCACAGATACCCCCATCAAAGATATATTGTCCGTTGCGTCCGTTAAAGTTTTACAATCCACTAACATTATTCATTTCATTATTAAGTTTCCTAAACTTAAGTCAGCTTGCGTCAAAATTACAATTTTTCCCGTGTCACATCACGACACAATGCTCAGACTGGAGGACAAGGTCATAGCGGACTGCGATGGAGAGATCCACACGGTAAAAAACTGCTCCATGTCATCGGGAGTCACATGAGAGAAGAAGCTGAGAAGATCTTGCGCCCAGGAACTCCACGCGGGTGGGATTGCGCACTACGATATCCAGCATAGCGATCTGCATCCCATCACATATGTGGACGAGGGAATCCTCATCATAAACGATCGCCCGACTCGCTTGAGTGTGGACAATGGCACTTACATCTACTTGCAAGGAACACACCTTATCACCTTCATCGAGAGTGCCACAGTTAATGTAACCCGATATATCAATCATGATATTTCCCAGAAGAGGGCACCAGGAGTAGCCAGCTCGCCTTCCCGGAACATTTCTCTGGAGCACAATATTCTCAGCCTCCCATACCTTCACCGCTTGACTGAACGTAACCTGGAGCATATCAAGAGATTTGGGGAAGATGTCAACAAGTACCGCTCGCACCAGATAGCACTAGTCGCGGGAGCAGTTTGCTGCGCATTGATTTGTATCGGCCTCACTTATTGACGAGTCACCCAGGCCAAGAGATCCGCGGCCCAACTAAAGGAAGTGATTGTCCAAATAGGGTCGGCCGAGGGCGGCCTTAATCTGAAGGGGGCAGTAGTTAACTAAGTCAACCGGGCGACTGCAATGACCGATCGTCCGAAAGCTCGCTCCGGCCAAATTGCTGTCCCAGCGTCTGGCCGGAAGCTCGTGCATAGCCGGCAAGCACTGCCCATTGGAGTGGCCGCTATGAGTCTCACTTTTGTTAGTTCTTAAGTTCAGTTCTGTTTTTGCATTTATGAAATAAAGAGCCATCGCTCCTACATTGAAACTCCGACGATCCGTCGTAAAACACTTATTATTACAAATCTGACTGAGTCTCTAGTCCAGCAGATAAAGAGGGATAGTCATCCCTCCAACATAATCTTCCTAATTGATATTCTACGGCCAGCCGGCTAGAAGTCATCAAAGGGTTGTCCCAATCATCACCTTTCCATATCTTGTTAATTGGAGTGGAAATTGTCGACGGCGGTTTATCACTTGACCACATCATATTAATTGGCGCCCAACATCTAAAAGTACCCACTGTAACAAATTGGGGAAACAGGTAAGTGAGCACCTCCAACTATATGCTTTCCTATATCTGCATTAGTTTAGCTTCAAACTAAATGAAATAAATCGCTGCCGGAATAATTTCTGCAGCTCCACTTTAATATTTTTGTGTTAACTTTATATTAAATAAAAATCAATTAACTCATTATTTTATTGACAATTTAATGGTGAATCATATGTGCGATAATAGTATTTGTTTTATGCTGTCTGTGTATTGTTTGCATTTTACTGCCAAAAATAAGTACGGATATTAAATACCTCTAAAGCACTAGGCCGCCGCTAACGAATTAGTCGTGAATATATTTAAAATTATTTTTCACCTAATATCGGCGATTAATTCTGCCGTTTGAAAATTCATAAATTGTGAATTTATTTATATAATTCTCTTTGCTTAGACCCTAATTTTTAGTATTTGCCTCGCAATACCTTTTTTTTTATTACCCCCACTCGGCCACTGCTGGAAACCCGATCCGGCTGCATATGAATTTGTGTGGCAAATTCTTGCTATTCATTTCTTTGTTTCTCATAGCGGAGGCTCAGTCCCCGCATACCCTTGACCCTGTCGCTGCTTGGCAGGGCACCGGCTCGATTTGACGAGCTCATTTACTTTGTTGCTAGAGCGGCTCCAAAAATGAAGGTTTATGAGCCCATTGATATCAAAGACAATGTTCAATGCAATGATCCTTTAGATGCCGTTAAATGCCTGCCCGAATTTACGGGGGCACAAGAAACATACGTCTCTTGGCGGCAAGCGGCGGTAGCCGCACATTACATTTTTAGGAATTATGTTAATAGCTCACGCCATTATCAGGCGGTAGTCATAATTAGGAGTAAGATTAGGGGCCCTGCCGATGCAGTGCTATCATCGTTCGGCACAATATTGAATTTTGATGCGATTATAGACCGCCTCGATTTCACATATAGTGACAAACGACAGATTCACGTCATCGAGCAGGAAATGGGTACCCTCAGACAGGGAAGCCTCACGCTTCTGAAATACTATGACGAGGTCGATAAAAAACTCACCTTGCTTACTAATAAGGCAACTATGTCGTACGAAGCATAAGCGGCAAGAATTTTATGCGAAAAGTTCCGGGGTGATGCGTTCCGCATTTTTATTTCGGGCCTCAAGCGCAGCCTCTCCGATGTCCTTTTCTCGGCAAAGCCGAAGGACATGCCAACTGCGCTGGCATTGGCTCAAGAAGTGGAATCAAACCACGAGAGGTACACCTTCGCAGCATCGTTCACGAAGAGCCTGGAAGATAGAAACAGGAAGCAAGTTCGAAAGGCGCAAGATCCGATCGATCCGGCCCGCCCAAAAGGCAGAGGGTAAATCACATTACTCAGGGCCCAAACGAAACCGAAGATTACACCGCCGCAGCTTTAAGCGCAGCACAAGAAGTCAGTGACGATGCTATCCATGAATATGTTTCGGACGCAATTAATTTTTTAGGGGAAAATCCCTGCTACCTGTCATCAGACGAAGAGTAGCGGGGGTAGATATGAGACTTTTAATAGATACGGGCGCGGCAAAAAATTGCATCCGTCCATACGAGGGATTGAAATGTGTCCGCCCAGTAGAATCGCCATTCACGATTCATTCGATCTGTCATATATGTATACTTACAATAAAACCTACACTCTCTCCTCTTATACTAACGTTACCAGACATTGTAATCACCAACATTATGGGCATTTCTGTAAATTCGAAAATAGATATACACACTTTAATAAAGGCAGTTCGCAGCCACAATTCAGAATGAAAGCACAGACCTCTACCTTATGGACATAACATCTTAACGACGAGGATAAAAGAAAAGCGTATCACGCAATTGTTGATTTTCATCAAGATGCCGACAGATACTAACTTATTACAAGCAATCCTGGCTCAACAGCAGGAATTTACGACAACTATATTGGAGCAGCAACGGAACTGGATGCAAGATATACTAAGCAAAAATGCCGCAGCAAGCGTGAGTGATTCGGTACGCGCGGGTGAATCTATATGCTCTCTGTTTCACATATTTGACAAAGATGTACAAAGCTGGTCAGTGCAGATCTGAAACAAAAAGCTTACTTCCTTTCGTGGTGTGGTGTATCAATATTTGAACTTCTAAAAAATCTTTTGGGAAGTAGCAATTTGAACACATTTACTTACAAGCAACTCACAGACAAGCTCACGGAGCATTTCACAACCAAACGTCATATTGTTGCAGCTCGTTACGAGTTCTTCAAAAGAGAGATGAAACATTCACAAACACATAGAGAGTGGTAGCCGACATGCGCGGGTTCGCTCGTGAATTTGTGTGCAACGCAGAAGGTTGTTTGTCAAACTATGTAGATGAAATGATTCGCGATCAAATCATAGTACATACGCCATATAATGCAGTTCGCGTATCTGCTTTTCAAAAGACGCAACCAACTCTTGAAGATGTGCTCATAATAGCAGAAACTTACGAGACAACAACAAAAACCGTTGCAACGCTAAAAGAAAATATAGAAAAAAATGTACCCCTTAATGCAATTAATAGTTATCAAAAATAAACGCCAGTAAGGAAATCAAACAAAAACGCATTAAAATCGTGCTCTGGCTGTGGTCATTCTCATCCAAGAGAAAAGTGCAAGTTTCGCGATGCCGTATGCTACAAGTGTGGTAGAAAAGGACATATTACCGTCGTATGTATGTCAAATCAAGACAAAAGAAATTGGCGAAATCAAGACCAAGTTAAAAAGCAAGATAAAAACGAAGCAAACGATATAGAAATGATTGAAGCAGTATACAGTGTAACAGGCTTAATCAAAAATGAAAGGAACAAAAAAGTCATTGATCTGGATATCTTAAACAAAGGGGTTTCATTTTAAATGGACTCAGGAGCAACCGCATCCGTAATAAACTCAAACACATACGCTCACGAGTGTTGCACTCATTTGGGCGCACACCAATACCATTGCTTGGGGAGCTGCATACGGTTGCGAAATGTGGTGAAATAGAAAGACAAAGAGAGGCAAACGTGGAAAATTCGAACAATCTTTTTGGTTTGGATTTATTCAAAACATTCGGTTTTGATATAATGCCAGTATCGAACATTAACGAGGTGCACAGTGTCAATGTGACTGACATACACAACAAATATAAAAACGTTTTTGAGCCCGCAATGGGAGAGATAAAAGACTTCAAAGCCAGTGTAATTTGAAAATCGACAGCAACACCGAAGTTTTATAAAAGCCGCCAAATTCCTTTTGCACAAATAGAAAAATTTAAGGCAGAGGCAGACAGATTAGTCCAAGCAGGGATTTGGAAACCGGTGAAGTTTAGCAACTGGGCATCCCCAATTGTTCTCATACCTAAGCCAGGTGGAGCGATTCGAATTTGTGGTGTCTTTAAACAAGCAGTCAACGCACAAATTGACATCGAGCAGTACCCGTTGCCCACAAAAGAGGGTCTATTTCACATCATCCGTCATGGCAAGCAGTTCATCAAAATAGACCTTAAAGAGGCCTATCTACAAACAGATTATGGTCGTGAACACACCGCTGGGCCTTTTTCAATATCAACGTCTTCCATATGGAATAGCCAGCGCTCCGGCAATCTTTCAAAGATACCTAGAACAACTACTAAAAGGAATAGAAGGTTGCGGGAACTATCTTGATGACATCATCATCTCAGCACCGACTAGGGCAGAACATTTGAAAAGACTCGATCAAGTTCTTAGTATTCTTCAGGACAACGGTATTAGATGCAAAATGAAGAAATGCTTTTACCTCAAGGATGAAATTGAACATTTGGGAAGAAGAATATCCGCAAACGGTGTTCTTCCAGATACTTCAGGACTAGAAGCTGTAAAACAACTAAAGCCTCCTGAGAATTTGCAACAATTGGAAGCGTTTATGGGTAAAGTAAACTATTATTGCAATTTTATTCCAAATTATTCGCAGTTGGCAGCACCCTTAAACCAACTTCGCAAAAAACACTCGGAGTAGACTGGTATGCCGCGGGTCCTACTTGTGAATCGTTTTACACAGGATCACGTGATGTAGGCTGAGTTTAAGTGCCGGAGTTTCAACACTGAGTAACGAGACGATTGACTCTGATTTCGGAACTGTCTTTATTTCAGAAGAATACCTCTTATATAAGATGCTAAATTATACATCATTAAATCTAGGAAAGGTCAAGGTTCTGGACGTGCTAATACTAAGGTTAATGCCAGGGTCAGCCACCTCTGAGTCTGCTGACTCAGGGGTTGTTTGTTCACGTACTGTTTTCCACACGCATTTCGGCTTCGCTGGCTAGTTTCGGCTTGTCTCGGTCAGTCGGTCATTCTTCCCGTTGATCACGCTGACTCTGCTTCCGGAGCCATCGACTAGTGCCGAGTTGGGTATTGGCTTATGCTTAGAGTTACAATATTAATAGGCTAGTAGGTCTGATGCTTGTATATGCTGATCTGCTGATGCATCTTGATGACACTAGGTGCCAACATACATTCTGACCTGCTGATGCATCTTGATGACACTAGGTGCCATGTATTGTGACCTGCTGATGCATCTTGATTGATTAGTAGGTCTTGGCACTAGGTGCCAACATTCTCCCCCCCCATTGAAGTATTCAATAATAGGGGCTGCTGGTTCGTTTTTGGCACCACTCTTCGTATCTTCGTTGATCATGTCGTTGCTCTTCTTTCGAGTTATTGGTCCTTATTATGGCCGTATGAAATGGACCTGTCATGAGCGGGACTCCAACATCCAGGAGTTCATGGTTGAATATTGTCGCAGCCTCCGCTTACGCTGCTCTGATCTTCACTTCTGGTACTATGGCCGCATTCTTCCTCGCCGCGGTACCCCCACCTCTTTCGACCGTTTGGCCGTATTGCCCGACGGCGCCTCTCTCGTCGTTCCGCTTGGAGCAGTGATGACAACCTTTCTACTGATAGTGGTGCTTCCTCGATGGGTACCAGTGATGGAGAAGCTTCTTAAGATTACCTTAGTTTAATAAACCCTTCTTATAACTATGTATGTCTTGCTTGCCTTTTACTGTGGAGTCTCTGGATCGTACACTTCAAATCTCTTGTGGTGTCCATCTCTTGCCAACATGGCCAGCCCGGGTCGTTGTTCGACCAGCTGGAATTCTTCTCCTTGGGTTATTGTCATCCTCCGGTGATGGGTTGCTGAGGTGTCCTTCCGGGCACACCGCGTGTACCCTGCCTATGCGGCTATGAGGATTGCTACTCCTGACATTATTACTCCGGAATATTGATGAACCAGATTCCAGTCTGCCTCGTTGTCCACCTCTTCCTGTGCTTGCTTTGTCCATGTTTTTAACCCCTGCACCTCTGCATGTAGTTGGTCTAGCTGATCTAATGTTGCTTCCAACTGCCCTTCTGTTGTCCTTATTTTTCCATGTGATGGCCACTCGTGAACGTAACTTCCTGACATCCTTATTGTTCCTGATGAGTTAAACTGCGCCCGCCCCAACAATGTAATGGTCGGGCTTTGGATCACACAATCTTGCCTGATTGTCAGCTTGCCTACGCCGTCGATGATGATTTGATCTTTTTCGTCCGAGCATACATAGGTCATTGTTATTGGCTTCGTTGTCCCAAAGATCCATGCATTCTGCTCTGTTAATTGAACCCAATAACTGGTCCCCTTGATTGGTTCTGGCTTACATTCCCTTGCCCGATGTCTTGATAGTGCCGCCATCGTACAAGGGAGTTGATGGGCGTCCGGGCCCAATAGTGTTTGCTTAAACTCGCATACCTTATTTCCGTTCGTCCCGCTGATACACTGACTGAGGTGTTCTTGATTGATCGCAAAGTTTCCGATGATCATCGACTGCTAGATATTTTGTTTCCGTCTTGGTTATCACCAGGCCTTCTCTCGTTATTTGTGGAATTGACTCCATCCGATATACTGTGAATTCGTCTTCTTCGACTAATGGAACACTCGTATGGAACATTAGTAAGTCCTCGGTTTCTTGTACCCTTGTGGTCGCCAGTCGATATATGTAAGTCTCGTGCTGTCTCACTTGTGATGGGTAATCGTCTTCCCGGTGGAAGGTGTGTTTGTATTTTTGTGATCACCTGATTCACTTGTTCTACCGACACCAATGCAGGGACAGCATCCTGAACTCGACGAATGTGACTTGCCACGACGACGAACTCTGAAACTGCATGTGGCAGATACCGATCAGCCGCATGGCTTCTCACCTTGATTCTGGCCAGGATGGCTTCTAGGTCCTGCATCCTCTTCTGCGTTTCGATCGTCGTACTCCGCATAATGTTGATGGTGGTATCCAGAACTGACGTCTGGTTCTCTACTATTTTATGCGTGATGCTTTCTTGGGTTCTTAGTTTACCAATAATTTCTTCCATCCGTTTGGCGTACTGATCATCGAGTACTCCGAACAGCCCATTCGCGATATTTCCAACGATGTTCAGTGCTCCGCGTTTTTGCCGTTGATGATGCATTAACTGATCAGCATCTTGGATTTCTGCCACTTCCTGTTGCAATGTTTGTATGATCGTGGGACATATAAGCCGTTGGGCACCATTGTTTTATAGATTGGATGCCTCGTTTGACCGTCTTGATCTCTCGGGCCAGCTGACTGAGATCAAAAAATGTGATGAGTGTCCATTCGGCAGATTTGATTGATATCCTATCAGTGGCTTCTATGATGGTCCCGGTTACGTTGTTGATTGGTGTGATGACAACCGGGTTATTAGCCTTCCTTTTAGGTGGAGGGGGTGTGGGCAGAGTCAGTCCGGGTATCACCCAGATGAGTACCATTGTTAAGACAAGCATTTTTTTTTTTTTTTTTTTTTTTTTTTTAGAGGTCGGTTTCTTCCTTCTTATCGTTGATTGGTAGCACCGCCAGTCGATGTATGGCACGAGTTATATTGCCGGATGTTGTCCGTATTTCTGCCACTCGGATCTTTACCAGGATGGACTGCTACGATGCGTCCCAGGGGCCAGTTCAACGGAGAGATGTTGTCTTCCTTTATTATAACCAGATCACCAATCTTTACTGTTTTGCAACTTCTTGTCCACTTTGATCGATTCTGTAGCTCATGTAAGTACTCGTGGCTCCAACGTGTCCAGAATTCCTTTCGTAGTTGTTCGATCAGCTTCCACCGAGTGAGTAACCCTGTGCGTCGCCTTGATTGGTGAATATCAGGTGATGCCGTTAGAGGTTCTCCAATCAGGAAGTGCCCTGGCGTTAATGCCGTAAGATCCCTCGGGCTGGAAGAGACGGATGTCAACGGACGAGAATTTAAAATAGCTTCAATATCGATGTGTAGCGTGTGTAGCGGTATATAGTGTTCGTTTCAGTAAGTGCTTGGCTGATTTCACCGCGGCTTCCCATAGGCCTCCGAAATGGGGTGCCCGAGGTGGTATAAACTTGAATTCTATGCTCAGAGTTGCGCAGGTCTTGTGTATCAGTGCTTGTGCCTCTTCGGCGAAAATTGCTTCTTTTACTTCTGATAGTTCGTTGTAGGCTCCAAAAAAATTAGTCGCGTTGTCGCTATAGATTTTCGCTGGTAATCCTCGTCGTCCGCAAAATCTCGTGGTCGTTTACCTCGAATTTTATGCTGAGTCCAAAATGGCCCACAGCACAATGGGTAAAAAATCCGATTTTGGTGCATAAACCTATTTTTTTTCCTAATTAATTTTTATGAATGACCCACACTAATCGAATCTAGATATCTTCATTTGAGTTTTAAAAATCTAAAAATGGAAATTCCTTGCGAAGGTAATTATTAATGCAAATTAGCTTAAACATTTGTTATTATATGTCTTGTTGTCCAACTGTGAACTGTTTTATATGTGTATCTTTATAGATTTGAACTAACAATTGTGTTTGTGTTTTGTGGAGAATAACTTATTAATGGCACAGCCTTGCAAAAGAGTAAGAACGAGAAATTAACTACAAAAGTGTCCTTGTTGTCATACAATTAACCATTTTTGCTCCTTTTTGGTAAACTTGCGTTTATCCAGGCACATATGTGTTTGGTCACGGGGCTCTTCTTGCAATTTTGGAAAGCAACAAACGCTCGCGAGAAGCCTTGGAGACTTACATATTCGACATCAAATCGAAACAATAAACCAAAAAATATCAAATAAAATTACTAACTTTATTAATTACATTAATAAACATTTGCCACGATGCTGCCGAAACATAAAGCGATTTAGACAAGGCATTTAGAAAGCCATTCGCTTTTTTTATGGAAAATGGGTTTACTAAGCAGCAATATATAAATGTAAAACAACTTAGTAAATAACATGGCTGCGACATTTACCCCTCTTATTCGAAAATAGCCGAGGAGAAATTAAAATGTAGACCTGCTGGAATAGAATGCACCGAAAATGAAGCAAAAGTTTCCATGCAAAACTTATTGAACCATACCGCTTCAAGAATTTTACTGATGCAAAAGGAAGTTTGTGAAATACTTTCAGATGTTACTCAGTGTACTCTTATTTTTAGTTATGGGTTTGATGGGTCTACTGGTCACAGTTTATACAAACAAAAATTAATTTGTCTATAATAATCTATTTGTTACATCAATTATTCCCATAAAAATGATAGATCAAAAACAAAGAGTCATTTGGTTAAATAAATCGCCGCAGTCCATACGATTTTGCGTCCTCTAAAAATAGCATACTTAAAGGAAACAACGTCTCTTATATTAGAAGAAAAAGAAAACTTGGACAATCTGATTAAAAACCTGGATTTATACGTGCATGCTTTTCAATCGAATGCAATTTTTGTAAAATTCGATGGGCACCTAACACTTATAGACGGCAAGGTCTTAAATATATTAACAGGAACAAATTCCTGCCAGTCGTGTCCAATGTGTGGGGCAAAGCCCACCCAGCTTCTTACTACAAGTGATTTTTATTCCAAAATATTTGTTATGAAGCCACATACGGATCAGTATGGATTAAGTTCCCTTCATGCATGGATTCGTTTTTTGAATTCTTGCTTAAAATATCATACAGAATTGAGCTTAGAAAGTGGCATGTTAAGGAAAATGACAAAATCGAATTGGAGGCACGAAAATATAAAGTTCAAGCAGGGTTTTGGAAAGATATGGGGCTTCATGTGGACAAGCCGAGACAAAATGGCAGTGGCAATACAAATGACGGAAATGCGGCGAGGCGGGCATTCTCCAACCCAAAATTATTGTCCTCTATATTAGGAATAGATCACAATTTGATTCAGCGCCATTTTGATAGCCATAAATTGTCATTACCCTATAAATTCAGAAAAGTTCAAATTATTCTGTTTTGAAACTTTTACTATATATAGGAGCAATTATTTTTAGTACCCCATGTCGCCAACAGTACACAAAATTTTAGTACATGGATACATTATCATTGAAAAATCGATTGTTCCTGTTGGCTCCTTAGCAGAAAATGTAGCCGGATTGACAATATGTCAGATGTCTTTCACAGAGCTATGGATTCGTCTGATCCTTTACTGTCTAGTTCTTGGTTCACAAAAACCAACAGGATGCCTCTGCCAGCAGAGGTTGTCGATCTTTTGGATTCGCCAATCATATATTGCGATAGAAAATCAGTATTCATCCCCTTTGTTACTACACGCTGCTAACATTTCTGCCAGAAAATCAACGGAAAATGAAGTTATAAAAAAATCTGATAGAACTGGATTGCTGGCTCCGAGTCCAATTACTTCTGAAAAGGCATTCGCTTTTTTTATGGAAAATGGGTTTACTAAGCAGCAATACATAAATGTAAAACAACTTAGTAAACAACATGGCTGCGACATTTACCCCTCTTATTCGAAAATAGCCGAGGAGAAATTAAAATGTAGACCTGCTGGAATAGAATGCACCGAAAATGAAGCAAAAGTTTCCATGCAAAACTTATTGAACCATACCGCTTCAAGAATATTACTGATGCAAAAGGAAGTTTGTGAAATACTTTCAGATGTTACTCAGTGTACTCTTATTTTTAGTTATGGGTTTGATGGGTCTACTGGTCACAGTTTATTCAAACAAAAATTAAGCATCGCAGAGTCTCAATCTTTAGATGATTCTCTATTTGTTACATCAATTATTCCCATAAAAATGATAGATCAAAAACAAAGAGTCATTTGGTTAAATAAATCGCCTCAGTCCATACGATTTTGCCGTCCTCTAAAAATAGCATACTTAAAGGAAACAACGTCTCTTATATTAGAAGAAAAAGAAAACTTGGACAATCAGATTAAAAACCTGGATTTATACGTGCATGCTTTTCAATCGAATGCAATTTTTGTAAAATTCGATGGGCACCTAACACTTATAGACGGCAAGGTCTTAAATATATTAACAGGAACAAATTCCTGCCAGTCGTGTCCAATGTGTGGGGCAAAGCCCACCCAGCTTCTTACTACAAGTGATTTTTATTCCAAAATATTTGTTATGAAGCCACATACGGATCAGTATGGATTAAGTTCCCTTCATGCATGGATTCGTTTTTTGAATTCTTGCTTAAAATATCATACAGAATTGAGCTTAGAAAGTGGCATATTAAGGGAAATGACAAAATCGAATTGGAGGCACGAAAATATAAAGTTCAAGCAGCGTTTTGGAAAGATATGAGGCTTCATGTGGACAAGCCGAGACAAAATGGCAGTGGCAATACAAATGACGGAAATACGGCGAGGCGGGCATTCTCCAACCCAAAATTATTATTAATCCCAATCTGATTCAGCGCCTACATGTAATTTTGATAGCCATAAATTGTCATTACCCTATAAATTCAGAAAAGTTCAAATTATTCTGTTTTGAAACTTTTACTATATATAGGAGCAATTATTTTTGGTACCCCATGTCGCCCCATGGTACCCCAAAATTTTAGTACATGGATACATTATCATTGAAAAATCAATTGTTCCTGTTGGCTCCTTAGCAGAAAGTGCATCAGAAGCAAGACACAAGCTTTTCAAGGCTGACCGGAAAAATCATGCCAGAAAATGTAGCCGGATTGACAATATGTCAGATGTCTTTCACAGAGCTATGGATTCGTCTGATCCTTTACTGTCTAGTTCTTGGTTCACAAAAACCAATCTGCCAGCAGAGGTTGTCGATCTTTTGGATTCGACAATCATATCCCCAGGTGTTGGCCACAAAAACGGAAGTACATCCCAAAACTCGTGCGCAGAAGACACAGATGAAGAAAATGGCAACGATGATGTAAGTGACACTTTTGAAATCGAATTAGAGGAAGAGGTACCAGACGATATTGAAAACTAAAACACAAGGAAAAGAAAAAGTTACAATTTTAAAGTTATTAAAAAAATGTTATCCAATTTTTTTTCAGTGTTCGTAAAATTTAACAATTTTTCTATAATGTAATACCAAATGTGATTCAAATTATACATAATTTGTAATAATTTCTTATATAAAAGTGCATTTTTAACCACTGAGCGGTACGCAAATTAAAAAAAAAACAAAACCAAAATTTTGTTTTAGTTAAAATAATACAACAAAAAAAGTTTTAAGTCAATATCTTATAAACTAGTGTTTATGCACCAAAAACGGGATTTTTGCCCACAGTGCAATGTATAAAAGCACCCTCACCAAACTATGTACCAAATTTACAGATATATTCGGATTAGAAACCGAACCAATTTCAGCAAATAATTTCTATAAACAGAAGCTGAGATTAAAAGATTTTACACCAGTCTACATTAAAAACTATCGAACACCACATAGCTAAAAAGATGAAATAAACAAACAATTAGAAAAGCTAATCAAAAATGATATAGTAGAACCATCAGTATCAGAATACAACAGCCCATTGCTGTTAGTACCCAAAAAGTCACTTCCTGGCTCAGAACAAAAACGTTGGAGACTAGCTGATAAATTCCCACTACCAAGAATCGAAGATATCTTAGATCAACTTGGTAGAGCAACATTTTTTTCCTGTCTAGATTTAATGTCTGGAATTCACCAAATTACCCTAGAAAAGGAATCAAGAGATATTACCTCTTTCTCTACAAGCACTAGGTCATTCAGATTTAAAAGACTACCTTATGGAGTAAAAATAGCACCAAATTCATTCCAAAGAATGATGACATTAGCATTTTCGGGATTAGAACCATCCCAAGCTTTCCTTTATATGGACGACTTAGTAGTTATAGGTTGTTCAGAAAATCATATGATAAAAAATCGAACTAATGTATTCAATCTATGTAGAAAACACAACCTTAAGTTACACCCTGAAAAATGCTCTTTGTTTATGCACGAAGTAACATTTTTGGGACACAAATGCACAAACAAAGGAATTTTACCCGACGATAAAAAATTTAACGTAATAAAAATTTATCCTGTTCCGTCCGACGCAGATGAATCTAGAAGATTCGTAGCCTTTTGCAATTACTACAGACGTTTCACACCAAATTTCTCGTATTATTCAAGACACCTTACCCATTTGTGCAAGAAAAACATAAATAAAAAATTTTGAATATCTTAAAAACGCATTAGTCCAACCCACACTATTAAAAGAGAAAGATGGAGCGGATGCTTGGAGGATAGGCTGTCCATCACCATAACTGGACCCTCGGAAGAATGGGAGAGCGAGCGGGACAAAAAGTTCATCGAAGAAGAGCTGGCGGCGTTCACAAACCAGAATGGTTGATCAAACATAACCCAGCATAAAATCACGATGAAGGACGACATCCCAATAAAACAAAGATATTACCCAAAAAACCCCAAAATACAAGGGGAAATCAATGGAAAAGTGGAAGAGCTGCTGGAGAAGGGATGTATCGAGCTGTCCAATAGCGCCTTCAGCTCACGTATTGTCATGGTAAGGAAAAAGACGGGTCAGTGGAGGATGTGCGTGGACTTTCGGCAGATCAACGCAAAATCAGTTAAAGCTGCGTACCCTATGCCAAGGATAAACTTCATATTGGAGCAATTGAGTGGAGGCAAAATTTTTCAGCAGCCTCGACCTGAAGGATGGCTATTGGCAAATTCCACTGGAGGAAGAGAGCAGGAAGTATACGGTCTTTACGGTACTAGGGAAAGGTCTGTACCAGTGGAAGGTGATGCCATTCCGATTACACTCGGCCTCGGCAACATTTCAAAGGGCTTTAGACCAGGTCATAGGCCCGGACATGGCTCCGCACGCATTTGCGTATCAAGATGACATTATCGTGATCGGACGCAGGAAGGAGGAGCATATGGCAAATTTGAATGAAGTGTTCCGAAGACTGAAGGCGGCAAACTTCAGAATAAACACAGATAAGGGCCATTTCTTCAGGGAAGAGCTGTTGTACCTGGGTACTGGATAACAAGTGAAGGGATTGGTATAGAACCGGGAAAAGTCGCAGCGATTACGGAATTGGAACCCCCGACAAACGTGAAAGGGGTATGGCAATTTATCGGGATGGCGTCGTGGTATCGGCGATTCGACCCTGATTTCGATGAGATCGCAAGGCCGTTGAACGATCTCCTACGAAAGGGAACAAAGTGGGAGTGGATGGCAAGACCCCAAGAGGCGTTTGAGAAGTTAAATTCGCGTTTAGCAGACTTTCACGAAGATGTTTGTGCTGCAAACAGATGCCAGCGACTACGGCGTGGGTGCAGTACTGACGCAGGATACGGATGAGGGCGAGCGAGTGGTCGCTTACGCCAGCTGTACGTTAATAGGCGCGGAGTAGAATTAATCGGCAACGGAGAAAGAGTGCCTGGCAATAATATGGGCCATTCGGCAGATGAGACCGTACCTGGAGGGGTACCAGTTCGACGTGTTCACGGATCACATGGCGCTGAAATGGTTATAGAAAGCCCACTTGGAAGGATCGCGAGATGGGAAAAGGCAAGCTGAACGTAGTCGCGGATGCACTTTCCCGCCAGCCGATAGTGGAGAAGCTGAGGAGTGCCACAGCAATCGAAGACACAGAATGCATTTGGATAGGCTCACTGAAGAAGAAGATAAAGGAAAACCCAAAGAAATATTC
This sequence comes from Drosophila ananassae, assembly GCF_017639315.1. Taxonomy (NCBI): domain Eukaryota; kingdom Metazoa; phylum Arthropoda; class Insecta; order Diptera; family Drosophilidae; genus Drosophila; species Drosophila ananassae. Next base: position 122,935 of record NW_025319105.1, on the reverse strand, counting down.
GGAATATGTTGAAGAGGCAGGCCTGATTTACCGACATGTTCCACACAGAGCCGGAAGCGAGGAAGTGGCATCGTGGAAACTATGTGTGCCGATGGACATGAGGCAACAGGTGCTGAAGGAGAACCACGACGCACCCTCAGCGGGACATCTAGGCGGAAAGGAAACGATTGCGAAAGTAGCAGCACGGTACTTCTGGCCAGGGATGCAAAGGGATGTAAAGAACTATGGCAGGAAATGCGAGACATGCATGCGATATAAGCCGAGCCAGATGCAGGCCGCAGGGAAAATGCTGACACAGGTCCCAGAGGAGGCGTGGGCGACGGTATGTGCGGACTTCGTGGGACCGTTGCCAAAGGTGATGGTGACTGACAATGGTGTTCAGTTCACCAGTAGGAGCTTCAAGAAATTTCTCGAGGAGCTCGGAGTTTGCCATCAGTGTACAGCACCATACACGCCGCAGGAAAACCCTACGGAAAGGGCAAACAGGACGGTGAAGACGATGATCGCCCAGTTTGCAGTTAAGGACCAGAATTAATGCTGGCGGTGAATTCGAGCGTGTTAGATTCCACGGGATATTCACCATGCTTTGTAACCCAAGGCAGAGAGCCAAGAATGCCGAAAGCGATATTCGACAAAGGGGCATTGGGGACAGGAGAACCACAAGCCACCGCCTCAGAAAATGCGACAAAATTACAGGAAGTGTTCGAGCTGGTGCGGAGAACCATGGAGCGCGCGGCGCAGGAGCAAGCTCGGCACTACAATCTGAGGAGGCGGGAGTGGAGCCTGAAGATCGGCGACATGGTGTGGGCAAAGGAGCACCATTTGTCCAAAGAGGCCGAAGGTTTTGCGGCGAAACTAGTGCCGAGATACGACGGGCCATACATAGTGACGAATTTCATTTCGCCGGTGATCGCCATGCTACGTCCCGGGAGCACGAAGAAAGAGAAGAGAGCGCACGTAAGTGAGCTAAAAGCCCAGGTGGAGGAATCGGCACCGCAGGCGTAGGGAAGAAGAAAAAGAAGAATGTGCAACACACCCATAATGTCAACATACAAAAAAAAGGGGGGAAAGAAAAGGCTGAAAGCCAAACAAACGGAGAAAGGAAGAGACCTACAACGGGAGCAGGAAAGAGGACAAAAGAACCGTAAGAACGGAACTATTCCATTCAGCAGGCGTATAAAAAGGCCACCTCAGCAGGCGGAGGAGGAGGACCACCGGCCCAGCTTGGAGCTGCTGTCGAGGCAAAGGAGACGGAGGAGGAGACAGGAGAGAAGGGAGGCGGACCCAACACTGGCGCTGGCAAGGGCCAGAGGAAGGTTGGCCGAGGAAATTACCAAAGAAGAGGTCCGTCGATGGAAGGCGGAGGCAGCTCCAGGGCGTGCCGCAATGCTCCGAAGAGCGGCGCGCCGCAGATGCCAGCGGAGCAGGGCCACCCGGCGGGGCCGGTGGGCCAGGAAGGAGGCGGGGCCACGGGAGTGGCCAAGCCGGAAGTGGCAGCCGGTGCGGCCACCCACCCCGCACCCGCAGGAGCAGAAGGGAAGGAGGAGGAGCAGGAGCCATGGGCGCGAGGTCCATGGGTGTGGCCGGCCCCGACGGATAGGCCGAGGTTGGAGAGGCAAGTTTCCTTAAACTTGGGAGGTAAACAAAAAAAAAGGAACACTGGGAAAAAAAAGAACAAAAACAAGAAAGGAAAGCTATCCGGGCGGAGCCGAAGATTATATACCCTTGCAGTTGAGTCGCAGTCCGCTAGATGGCGCCACGCACCTTATATTATTAGATATATAGTGGATCGTATATAGTTCACCGATCCTTATGAAATTTGGCATATCGAATTATTATGCCCAAAGAGGAACCCCCATTGAAACTCCCATCCTTCTAACTTAAAAAACAACGAAGTTATAGCATTTCCGATCAATCAGTTATATGGCAGCTATAGGATATAGTCGGCCGATCCTTATGAAATTCGACAAATCAGATTGTTTTTCCCAAAATAGAATCTGTACCAAATCCCAACCCTCTAACTTAAAAAACACCAAAGTTATGGGATTTCCGATCAATCAGTTATATGGCAGCTATAGGATATAGTCGACCGATCCCGGCCGTTCCGACTTATATACTGCCTGCAAAGAAAAGAAGGATGTGTGCAAAGTTTCAATTCGATAGCTCTAAAACTGAGAGACTAGTTTCCGTAGAAACAGACTGACGTACAGACGGTCAGACGGACAGACGGACATGCTTATATCGACTCAGGAGGTGAGATGTCTCCTCACTGCGTTGCACACTTTTGCCCAAAATTATAATACCCTCTGCAAGGGTATAAAAAATGTATAAAAAAAATATATTAAAAGGGAAAAAAATATCAAAAAAATAGAAAAATATTTAAAAAAGAAAAAAAAATATTTAAAAAAAATAAATATATATTAGAAAAATGAAAATATAAAAAATATGCATGGAAAAAAAATATTAAAAAAAAATAGATATATATTAGAAAAATGAAAATATAAAAAATATATATGAAAAAAAAAATATAAAAAAAAAAATTGAAAAGATACTAGAGAAAAAATATTAAAGAGAAAAATATATATTTAAAAAGTATACACACTGATATGGAAAAAGATGAAGGAGAAAATATACATCGGAAGGAAAAACTGCACATACAATAGCAAAAAAAGGGAAATGGAAGGGGAACGAACCTAACATCACCCGAAGAAGGGGGGAGGTGGATAAGGGTATCCATACAAACTATCCACGCGCACGAAAAAAACAAACAAAAACAAAAAAACAACAAACATGAAGCTGGAACCATGAAGGTTCTGTCGTTCCCGAAGAAGGGGGGAAGTGTGAGGAGATTAGATGTCCCACACGCTAAGACAGGTGGCAAGAGGGGCAGCAACGGGGGGGGAACAAGCAAGTCAGCACGGCAGCGTTGGATGGGCCCAGCAGCGCTGGGAAAAAACGGAGAGGGAGAAATGCGTCGAGCACGGACGGCATGCGGGGGAAAGAGGAACCAGCACGGCGTCGCGCACGAAAGAAGGAGGAGGAGGAATCACCGTGAAACGTAACGGGCCCGGGCGGGCCTCCGCGGCCGCGCTCGAAGGTGATAGGAGAAAGCGGGGATGGCGGGGAATGAAGGGTGCGCGGGGATATCTGGTGGATTGACCTGCACAATAACAATACGGGGGGGCAAGTAAAGAAAGCCCGCCGATAGAAATGCGGCGGGAATTGGAGAAAGCTAACGGAGAAAGTAAATGAGCGGAAGATTAACGGCAGGAAGTAGATTTGCAAGGATTAACGGGCGCTTCTGGCACTTTATAAGGAGGGCCCCTGGAGCAAATCGGGACCGAGTCTTCTAGGGAAGCTGGATGGGTTGAGTAGTAGACCCCCGTGGGTAAGTCTGACATTCAAGCGGCAAAGTTTCCTTTGAGGAATCCAGGAATTCCAGTCTCAAGTGCGGTATTTAGAGCGAGTGCGAAGGATCTGCGAGTCAGTAGCCAAAGGACCCCCTGTGTAAGTCCAGCGGCGGTACGCGAGTCAATCAAGCAATAGAAGTCAGGAGCAAGTGGGAATAGGATCAAGGATCCGCGGCGGAACCGAAGCCAAGGGTAAATCGAGTCGGGTTAGGTTATTCCCGGACACGACAGGTATCCTGGCGATAGCGACGGATCGGCCTGTCGTACGCCTTGTCGGTTCCTGATCAATAAGGTCCAGGTGTGAACCTATGAAGAAAGGGATAGCCAGCTCGGGAACTCAAGCCCAACAGTTTTAGAATCCTGATCAAGGCGTTGAAGCGTATGCACAGCGTAAGACCTGGAGTTAAAGGAGACGCGACGCTAAAACCTCTGGCCTGCCATAGATCCTGCGGGGTAGGTAGGCCCTTCGTGCCCTGATCCGGCCGCTAAGCAGCGAAAGGCATATCCTGCCCGTCGTCCAAGGGCATCCACGGGGAGGCAAAGAAGAAGACAACAGCAACAACACAGGCCCCGCAACACAGAGCCCGTGAGTCCAAACGAAGGGAACCGTGAGCCGTTTCGGCGCCAGGCACCAAGACCACACGACCTGCCGGGAGCTTTGGGAGGGCGTGTGTATTGGCACCAACCCGGAGCGGGGATCGGGGATCGATGGGAGGACGAGCGGTCGGTCGGCTGAGCCAAGCGGCCGGGGAGATTCACCCTTTTTGTAAACTTAGCATAATAAAGGGGATTTGTTTTAAATGTGTTTTTTCTGGGCTCGGGCAATCACGTCGAATCTATAAATTCGGTGGAACGTACCCCCAAAACTCTGTGAGCTAGTCGCGCCATTTGTTGCGAACAAAACATTAGCAAAAACAGTTCGTTACATAATGACATAATTCTCTTCGGAGATTTCCAAGAAACGAACTGCTTCTAAGGCTGAGTCGCGAAGACATGATAGCAACCTCTGCAGCTTTTCCCCCTTACTTGTGTGAGGATAGCAGCCCACGATTGTTCGTGTAGTAAATTCGTATAGCTTACCTTTATCTGTCGAATGTAATTCTGTCGATAATAAAAATAGTGTAATGCAAATTGTTGATAGTTCAAGAGTACAAAAGTCAAAAATAAATTTAAAAGCTCCGAAAAAGTCTGGTTGTTAACCCAAGTCTACAAAATGTCTGAGCCTGGGCCTACCTTTTCGTTGTTGCAATTGCAATAACTATGAAGGCAAGGGTTTTGTCTTGTAATAAGCCGAAGATCCCATAGCAGGACCCTCCTCAGGGATCCTCCTCTCAAATAAACAGCCCCGGACATCTAGCGAGTAACCGCACCGTATGCGCTTGGGTTGCCGCCTCTAAAAAGTAGCACCTACCCACTTCCCATCCCAAAATACCATCTTGCAACGGGCCGGACTAAGGTGTCACTTGGTTCAGGTGGTGGGTTCAGGGTGACCCCCTTTTCAAAGAAGCCTTAACCGTCAGCCGTTTCGCTTTCTTCGTATTCAGACTCGTATGTGTGTTGCCAACAGTTCAACAGTTGTTCGGAATGAAAAATCCTGGCCTGCTGCCAATAGTTGACAGTGAATTCAGATTTGGCGAAAAGCGAACGCCACAATTCGCCTCGAGAATTTAATTCGAATTTCACACGAAAAGTTGTTTGCGTCCCAGAGCATATTTCGGCAATTAGGCAGTGAAATAAAATGAAAATACTAGTACATTTGGATTAATCTAGCTCCCATCTAGCTCGGCTGCCAGGAAGTGCGTTTAGGATTTTTGTCTTCCCACAGAACCTGCGTTCACTTATTATGGTTATAACCTATTTTGAATATATATTTTAATTTTTATTTAATGAGTGACGTTGTACGGGGGGTATTTGGAGAAGGTCCCATTTGAAATGAATAAACAAAAGATTGGATTTATCATATTGAATTATTAAAAAAAAAATAACATAATAAAAAACAATTTTACCACTCGTTACTCCTTTATGGGCTTTTAATTTTGTCTAGACTCTGTTTTATTGGACTAAAGTTAAAGTGGGAGTTGAGTCATTGAAACGTGATGAGTCATTAAAAGGGGGCCCATAAAGTGTTGAAGTGATAACTTTACAGGCATTAGCTATTTAAAGTTTTTAAAGTAGTATTTTAAAATAGGGAGGGTCCCAACCATCATTCTTCTGGCGATCAGTTAAGGACCAACTTGGAGAAAAAAAAAAAATAAACAAAAAATAAGGAAACTAAATAAAATAACAAATGTTTTGATTGCTTTGGAAAAATAAAAAAAAGAAAACAAGGCAGATCGGCCAGATATCTTACTCCTAGGGCGATTGCTAGATAATATATATATCAGATAATCAAAATGTGATGACAGAATCGTATCTGCTGAAAACCGAAAGACATGGCAAGTAGTTATTGTAAAATAAAAATATCTCTGAAGATCTCAAGGGGAATAATTGGATGTTCAGCGATTGAACATTTAAATAAGTAAAGGAAATAAATTTAAAAAAATAATATGATTTATTTTAGAAATACCCAAAATATATTCCCCGCCTTTTTTTTTTTTTGTTTTTTTGCTAACCGTTTTTGAATCCTAGAGTGGATTAACGATTATTTCGTATAAACTAAGCCTTAATACAATAAATAAATAAAAAATAAAATGAGGTAAGAAGGATGTCAGAGTCGTATCTGCTCAGGTTATGACAAGAGCGAGGAGCCCATTAGATTACCCATAAAAATTCAAAATATTTCGGAAGAACTAAACGGAATATCTGGATGTGATTGCTTATCTTGATAAATTAAATAAAGTAAAATAAATAATATAAAAAATTGAATAAGAAAATAAAAATTTTTTTTTGCGTGAAATAAAAATATATGTTCACGCGTTGCCGGCCAGAGGCAGACTGAGCTCTAAAAATATTTTCAAAGTGGTCTACAGACTTTCTAAAAGGAACGGCCTTCTAAGACAGATAAAATATTAGTAACATAAATCATAAGGTTACTCTGATGCTGTTTTCGATTGGCATGGAAACGGGCTACTGGTATAAAAAGGATTTATATAAGATTACATTTTTGGGGCAGACAATCCGTTTGGGTCAGCGATTGGGGAAAAAGCACTTTATCTTGCTCGGCACAAATTATGTATAGTTAGTAATTATGTATAAGGTGCTCTAAAATTATTTACCTTCGAAATCAAATTTAATGAATTTTGTATTGATTTTCCTTTGGGACGAGCAGGCAAGTGGAAAAATGGAGAAATAGGAAGTTCAATAGCTTAGATAGAACTCAATTTAACAGACAAGGAATAAGGTCTTCTCACGTTTGTTTTTGTGCCGCAGTATTAGTTACGGCGGCACCAAAACCCTTCCAGGTGATCCCACCATCGAAACACATTTTTGTTTCCCGGCTTGCCCCTGATACCTCGGAGATTGATATCTCGGCTTTCATCAAAGCCAAAGCAAAAGCCGACATAAAGGTGGTGGATATTACAAAATTTAAATATTCTTACACCAGGCACACGTCATCTTTCAAAATACGTGTGCCCTTGCTGATGTTCAAGACGATCTATTCCACCAGCTTTTGGCCAGAGAACATTTTCGTCGAAGACACTTACCTATCAGAATACAAGAGGGTTACGTAGTAAACTTCCCAAACTGTATTCTGATAGTTCTTTCTTTGCATCGTATTTTGCATTGTATTTACAGAAACTAGGTTAAAGCCGGAGATCTTAAGCTCCGAAGTTTTTCCTAGTAGGTACACCACTTTTAAATATGATAGAACTTTGCGAAGGGGAGGAGGAGTGCTAATTTCTGACTCCAAATTCGCTTCTGAAGAGGTAAAATCACTAGAGTTTGGTGACATTGAATTTCTTTGCATCAAAATCACTTTGTCCGATCAATCTTTGTATGTTACCTTTTCGTACATACCACCTTCGTCCGAACCGCCAACATACTGGCAACATATGTCCGCTATTCGTTTGGTTTTCGATCGTCTGTCTGATGGTGACCAGCTGATAGCTCTGGGTGAGTTTAATACCCCAGAACTTATATGGTCAAATGTTGAAAATTCACCGTCTTTACAGCTTAACTCCCACCACGACTTTCCTGTGGGCATGTTTGACATGTCACTCGGGCAAGTTAACCACGTTAGAAATTCTTTAAGTCGGCTGTTCGACTTCTGTTTCGTTTCTGATCTTGATGTAATTACTCTTTCCAGAACTTTGCCCCTTTCTAACCCTGAGGATCCATATCATCCCACTCTTGAGGTTTCAATCGAAAAAAATTACTTTATTGACCTTAAGTCTACAGCTAAATCTCAGAAAGTTCGTTTCTTTCGTAAGGCTGACTTAATGAAATTAAATAAGTTAATTTTGGAATTTGATTGGTCTGATTTACTAGCATGCGAGGATATAAGCATCGCATTACAAAAAATTTTAATACACTTTGAACATATTTTTCGACGCTTGCGTGCTGTGGAACTATCCGTCCGCTTCAACGAATCCGCCTTGGTATACAAGCATAGATTATCTGGCTGTACAGTTAGTTATTCAAGATACTTAGTAGCGCGGTCCAATTTCACCGTGCATAACGCAGAATGTTATAGGAGTTATATTCGCCGCTGCCGGATTCAGTTTACTCAGGATCCGAAGCAGTTTTATAACTTTGTAAGCACTAAGCGAAAACATGTATCTTTTCCCCCACTGCTTACGTTTGAGAACTCTTGCGAACACTGATCAGGCAATGGCCGATCTTTTTGCACAGTTTTTTCAAACTACCTATTCACCTAGCAGCAGTTCAGCTCAGCATGAACACTTATAATATCCAATCAGCCAACCTTATATTTTGCCCATTTTTGGATCAAAGTGGTGTGTTATCGGATCTTTTTAAGGTTAAGCCCGTGTAATCGCCAGGCCCTGATGGAGTACCAGACTGTGTTCTGAAATACTGAGCCGAGGCATTGTGCAAGCCGCTTGTTAAACTCTTTAATCTATCGCTGGAAACTTCGATCTTTCCCCTTATGTGGAAGGAATCATTCATTATTCCGCTCCATAAAAAAGGGAAAAAATCCGACGCTGCTACTTATAGAGGCATCTCTAAATTGTCAGCAATTCCAAAGCTTTTTGAAAAACTTATCACTCCACATTTGCAACACCTATGTAGTGTAAACTTTAAGTACAAAATATAATCTTTATATAGATATTATGTTTTGGGTTTTTAGCCATGTCGTTCTTTATTCTTTAAAAGTCAAATCCAGAGTGTATTAATATTCTATTGCTCGCGGCTGCGCTGCCTACAAATGCTCGGCAGCGATCAGACGCGGCTATATTCATATACAAGTAGTGTATCCACAGATACACTTAATGTATCTGCAAATACCCTAGATAACGAATCCTCCATAAAACCAGTATACCCTGCCATACCTATCAAATCATATATATACAACATTCCAGAGCCTACTGTGGGAATAATTCAAATAGGCTAGACACAAACCCTTTCCCATAGCATTATCATTGGCATCCAGACATAAACCATTCACACGCCTTTATCGACGACAGTAGACGTAAACATTAAACCACTTTTGCTCCAAATTCATAAACAAGTGCCCATCCTGGGAACCTACATGTCAGCATAAAACTCTGACCAATCAAAACTATTCAACCAAAGTCCATCTATGCTGCCAGCGTGGCTGTCACCGATAAAAGCTATAGTTATAAGAAAATTGAATTTTAAAATCAGTTTATCAAATTCAAAATCAGTTTATATATATACAGCTACTCATTGTTCTCTGCTCAGTTAATTTTATGTGACAAACCGATATTGTGTTCACTGAAAAATTGTGAAAAAAATTGAAAAAAATTTTTATGTGAAATTTTATTACTTCTCAAATTTTGCGTGAAATTTTCTCAATTTGATTAATTACAATTTACGATGCCGAGGAGAAGACTTAGGTCGTCGTAGTCAATTAAATGTGCGAAGAGCTACCTCACGTGCTAGCCGCACTGATGACCAGAGACAGACAGAAGAAAATAGTCGTATTGCTATGTCAGAATTGCGTTCTTTAGTGAGTGACAATGTAGGAGATAAGCTTAGAATGCAACGAGTTCGTGTACATCAAACACAACAACAGCAAGCTAGACATAATGAAAATGAGCGAATCCGCAGACGCAGTGCTTCTGTGATTCTTGAACGAGCTGCATTCCACTATGATCCGGCAATTGATTATTGTGCCGACAAAACAGTAACAATTGCGGAAATGAAAACACTTTGTAAATATTGTAAGGCGTTAAAGTACACTGGTGAATTTACTGGATTATGTTGTGCTAAAGGCAAAATAAAATTGCCACAAATGGTCCCACCACCAGCTCCTTTACGCTCTTTAGTTTCTGGGATTAAAAATGATTATTATTTATCTATTGCTATTCAATACAGTTCATATTAAATTATAATCTGTCAATGTGATTATAATTTAAAGCAATTTAGGTGTGTTTCTAACGAAAAAGGGCCAATTTTAAATTTTTTCCCGCTCCACAAAGTTCAAATCAAATCAAATTATTCGTCGCGTGCGCTTTGGGGGATCTAATGTCGCGTTTCGAAATTAAACAAAAGTGTATCGCGATCGCGAAAAAATTTCAGTGTCACAAATTGTAATTAGTACTGTATTTTAATTTATTTGGTCAGCTCCACGAAACTTTACTTTAGCTATCTTCAGTTACTGTATCAGATAATATTTTTAAGTTTGAAAAATTTTAAATTTTATCACAAAAGAAGTTTCAAGAAAAAGTCACAAAAGAAGTTTTGTTAAGAAAAGAAGAAAAAAACAACAGCTGGCAGTGCGAAGTCTGCCGGGTCAGCTAGTAAAATTTATAAAATAAAAATCATAATTTTTATTTTTTTTTATTTTAAATCGGGAATTAAAACATATAATTTACATATATATTTCTATGTACGCTACCAGCCGCTTGTATATATGCAGTTCAGCTCAGCCTGAACACTTATAATATCCAATCAGCCAACCTTATATTTTGCCCATTTTTGGATCAAAGTGGTGTGTTATCGGATCTTTTTAAGGTTAAGCCCGTGTAATCGCCAGGCCCTGATGGAGTACCAGGCTGTGTTCTGAAATACTGAGCCGAGGCATTGTGCAAGCCGCTTGTTAAACTCTTTAATCTATCGCTGGAAACTTCGATCTTTCCCCTTATGTGGAAGGAATCATTCATTATTCCGCTCCATAAAAAAGGGAAAAAATCCGACGCTGCTACTTATAGAGGCATCTCTAAATTGTCAGCAATTCCAAAGCTTTTTGAAAAACTTATCACTCCACATTTGCAACACCTATGTAGTGTAAACTTTAAGTACAAAATATAATCTTTATATAGATATTATGTTTTGGGTTTTTAGCCATGTCGTTCTTTATTCTTTAAAAGTCAAATCCAGAGTGTATTAATATTCTATTGCTCGCGGCTGCGCTGCCTACAAAAGCTCGGCAGCGATCAGACGCGGCTATATTCATATACAAGTAGTGTATCCACAGATACACTTAATGTATCTGCAAATACCCTAGATAACGAATCCTCCATAAAACCAGTATACCCTGCCATACCTATCAAATCATATATATACAACATTCCAGAGCCTACTGTGGGAATAATTCAAATAGGCTAGACACAAACCCTTTCCCATAGCATTATCATTGGCATCCAGACATAAACCATTCACACGCCTTTATCGACGACAGTAGACGTAAACATTAAACCACTTTTGCTCCAAATTCATAAACAAGTGCCCATCCTGGGAACCTACATGTCAGCATAAAACTCTGACCAATCAAAACTATTCAACCAAAGTCCATCTATGCTGCCAGCGTGGCTGTCACCGATAAAAGCTATAGTTATAAGAAAATTGAATTTGTAAAATCAGTTTATAATCAACGATCAATCCAATAGGATATCTTTATAACTCATTCTTGAATTTAATAATCACAGTGTCACAGTTTTCGTTACCATACTCCTCCGAAACGGCTTGACCGATTTTGATGAAATTTTTTGTGCTTATCCGGTATCTATGAGAATCGGCCCACATTTATTTTTCATTCCCCTAAAAGTTATTGGTAGTCCACCCCTAAATTTTTATTTTTATTTTTTAGACAAAATTTTTAATTTCTCTTTTTTTATGATACAACATACAAAAATACATACAATCCTCAATTTTCACCCTTCTACGATCAACCGGGAATGATTGCCGGGAAAATCCATAAACAGCATTTTTCTATTTCCCATACAAACGTTTTTTAAACAAAATGGAGACTACAATAATAGTAGGCGCCGGTATGTGATACATTGTTTGACAGCTACTCATTGTTCTCTGCTCAGTTAATTTTATGTGACAAACCGATATTGTGTTCACTGAAAAATTGTGAAAAAAATTGAAAAAAATTTTTATGTGAAATTTTATTACTTCTCAAATTTTGCGTGAAATTTTCTCAATTTGATTAATTACAATTTACGATGCCGAGGAGAAGACTTAGGTCGTCGTAGTCAATTAAATGTGCGAAGAGCTACCTCACGTGCTAGCCGCACTGATGACCAGAGACAGACAGAAGAAAATAGTCGTATTGCTATGTCAGAATTGCGTTCTTTAGTGAGTGACAATGTAGGAGATAAGCTTAGAATGCAACGAGTTCGTGTACATCAAACACAACAACAGCAAGCTAGACATAATGAAAATGAGCGAATCCGCAGACGCAGTGCTTCTGTGATTCTTGAACGAGCTGCATTCCACTATGATCCGGCAATTGATTATTGTGCCGACAAAACAGTAACAATTGCGGAAATGAAAACACTTTGTAAATATTGTAAGGCGTTAAAGTACACTGGTGAATTTACTGGATTATGTTGTGCTAAAGGCAAAATAAAATTGCCACAAATGGTCCCACCACCAGCTCCTTTACGCTCTTTAGTTTCTGGGATTAAAAATGATTATTATTTATCTATTGCTGTTCAATACAGTTCATATTAAATTATAATCTGTCAATGTGATTATAATTTAAAGCAATTTAGGTGTGTTTCTAACGAAAAAGGGCCAATTTTAAATTTTTTCCCGCTCCACAAAGTTCAAATCAAATCAAATTATTCGTCGCGTGCGCTTTGGGGGATCTAATGTCGCGTTTCGAAATTAAACAAAAGTGTATCGCGATCGCGAAAAAATTTCAGTGTCACAAATTGTAATTAGTACTGTATTTTAATTTATTTGGTCAGCTCCACGAAACTTTACTTTAGCTATCTTCAGTTACTGTATCAGATAATATTTTTAAGTTTGAAAAATTTTAAATTTTATCACAAAAGAAGTTTCAAGAAAAAGTCACAAAAGAAGTTTTGTTAAGAAAAGAAGAAAAAAACAACAGCTGGCAGTGCGAAGTCTGCCGGGTCAGCTAGTAAAATTTATAAAATAAAAATCATAATTTTTATTTTTTTTTATTTTAAATCGGGAATTAAAACATATAATTTACATATATATTTCTATGTACGCTACCAGCCGCTTGTATATATGCAGTTCAGCTCAGCCTGAACACTTATAATATCCAATCAGCCAACCTTATATTTTGCCCATTTTTGGATCAAAGTGGTGTGTTATCGGATCTTTTTAAGGTTAAGCCCGTGTAATCGCCAGGCCCTGATGGAGTACCAGGCTGTGTTCTGAAATACTGAGCCGAGGCATTGTGCAAGCCGCTTGTTAAACTCTTTAATCTATCGCTGGAAACTTCGATCTTTCCCCTTATGTGGAAGGAATCATTCATTATTCCGCTCCATAAAAAAGGGAAAAAATCCGACGCTGCTACTTATAGAGGCATCTCTAAATTGTCAGCAATTCCAAAGCTTTTTGAAAAACTTATCACTCCACATTTGCAACACCTATGTAGTGTAAACTTTAAGTACAAAATATAATCTTTATATAGATATTATGTTTTGGGTTTTTAGCCATGTCGTTCTTTATTCTTTAAAAGTCAAATCCAGAGTGTATTAATATTCTATTGCTCGCGGCTGCGCTGCCTACAAAAGCTCGGCAGCGATCAGACGCGGCTATATTCATATACAAGTAGTGTATCCACAGATACACTTAATGTATCTGCAAATACCCTAGATAACGAATCCTCCATAAAACCAGTATACCCTGCCATACCTATCAAATCATATATATACAACATTCCAGAGCCTACTGTGGGAATAATTCAAATAGGCTAGACACAAACCCTTTCCCATAGCATTATCATTGGCATCCAGACATAAACCATTCACACGCCTTTATCGACGACAGTAGACGTAAACATTAAACCACTTTTGCTCCAAATTCATAAACAAGTGCCCATCCTGGGAACCTACATGTCAGCATAAAACTCTGACCAATCAAAACTATTCAACCAAAGTCCATCTATGCTGCCAGCGTGGCTGTCACCGATAAAAGCTATAGTTATAAGAAAATTGAATTTGTAAAATCAGTTTATAATCAACGATCAATCCAATAGGATATCTTTATAACTCATTCTTGAATTTAATAATCACAGTGTCACAGTTTTCGTTACCATACTCCTCCGAAACGGCTTGACCGATTTTGATGAAATTTTTTGTGCTTATCCGGTATCTATGAGAATCGGCCAACATCTATTTTTCATTCCCCTAAAAGTTATTGGTAGTCCACCCCTAAATTTTTATTTTTATTTTTTAGACAAAATTTTTAATTTCTCTTTTTTTATGATACAACATACAAAAATACATACAATCCTCAATTTTCACCCTTCTACGATCAACCGGGAATGATTGCCGGGAAAATCCATAAACAGCATTTTTCTATTTCCCATACAAACGTTTTTTAAACAAAATGGAGACTACAATAATAGTAGGCGCCGGTATGTGATACATTGTTTGACAGCTACTCATTGTTCTCTGCTCAGTTAATTTTATGTGACAAACCGATATTGTGTTCACTGAAAAATTGTGAAAAAAATTGAAAAAAAATTTTATGTGAAATTTTATTACTTCTCAAATTTTGCGTGAAATTTTCTCAATTTGATTAATTACAATTTACGATGCCGAGGAGAAGACTTAGGTCGTCGTAGTCAATTAAATGTGCGAAGAGCTACCTCACGTGCTAGCCGCACTGATGACCAGAGACAGACAGAAGAAAATAGTCGTATTGCTATGTCAGAATTGCGTTCTTTAGTGAGTGACAATGTAGGAGATAAGCTTAGAATGCAACGAGTTCGTGTACATCAAACACAACAACAGCAAGCTAGACATAATGAAAATGAGCGAATCCGCAGACGCAGTGCTTCTGTGATTCTTGAACGAGCTGCATTCCACTATGATCCGGCAATTGATTATTGTGCCGACAAAACAGTAACAATTGCGGAAATGAAAACACTTTGTAAATATTGTAAGGCGTTAAAGTACACTGGTGAATTTACTGGATTATGTTGTGCTAAAGGCAAAATAAAATTGCCACAAATGGTCCCACCACCAGCTCCTTTACGCTCTTTAGTTTCTGGGATTAAAAATGATTATTATTTATCTATTGCTATTCAATACAGTTCATATTAAATTATAATCTGTCAATGTGATTATAATTTAAAGCAATTTAGGTGTGTTTCTAACGAAAAAGGGCCAATTTTAAATTTTTTCCCGCTCCACAAAGTTCAAATCAAATCAAATTATTCGTCGCGTGCGCTTTGGGGGATCTAATGTCGCGTTTCGAAATTAAACAAAAGTGTATCGCGATCGCGAAAAAATTTCAGTGTCACAAATTGTAATTAGTACTGTATTTTAATTTATTTGGTCAGCTCCACGAAACTTTACTTTAGCTATCTTCAGTTACTGTATCAGATAATATTTTTAAGTTTGAAAAATTTTAAATTTTATCACAAAAGAAGTTTCAAGAAAAAGTCACAAAAGAAGTTTTGTTAAGAAAAGAAGAAAAAAACAACAGCTGGCAGTGCGAAGTCTGCCGGGTCAGCTAGTAAAATTTATAAAATAAAAATCATAATTTTTATTTTTTTTTATTTTAAATCGGGAATTAAAACATATAATTTACATATATATTTCTATGTACGCTACCAGCCGCTTGTATATATGCAGTTCAGCTCAGCCTGAACACTTATAATATCCAATCAGCCAACCTTATATTTTGCCCATTTTTGGATCAAAGTGGTGTGTTATCGGATCTTTTTAAGGTTAAGCCCGTGTAATCGCCAGGCCCTGATGGAGTACCAGGCTGTGTTCTGAAATACTGAGCCGAGGCATTGTGCAAGCCGCTTGTTAAACTCTTTAATCTATCGCTGGAAACTTCGATCTTTCCCCTTATGTGGAAGGAATCATTCATTATTCCGCTCCATAAAAAAGGGAAAAAATCCGACGCTGCTACTTATAGAGGCATCTCTAAATTGTCAGCAATTCCAAAGCTTTTTGAAAAACTTATCACTCCACATTTGCAACACCTATGTAGTGTAAACTTTAAGTACAAAATATAATCTTTATATAGATATTATGTTTTGGGTTTTTAGCCATGTCGTTCTTTATTCTTTAAAAGTCAAATCCAGAGTGTATTAATATTCTATTGCTCGCGGCTGCGCTGCCTACAAAAGCTCGGCAGCGATCAGACGCGGCTATATTCATATACAAGTAGTGTATCCACAGATACACTTAATGTATCTGCAAATACCCTAGATAACGAATCCTCCATAAAACCAGTATACCCTGCCATACCTATCAAATCATATATATACAACATTCCAGAGCCTACTGTGGGAATAATTCAAATAGGCTAGACACAAACCCTTTCCCATAGCATTATCATTGGCATCCAGACATAAACCATTCACACGCCTTTATCGACGACAGTAGACGTAAACATTAAACCACTTTTGCTCCAAATTCATAAACAAGTGCCCATCCTGGGAACCTACATGTCAGCATAAAACTCTGACCAATCAAAACTATTCAACCAAAGTCCATCTATGCTGCCAGCGTGGCTGTCACCGATAAAAGCTATAGTTATAAGAAAATTGAATTTGTAAAATCAGTTTATAATCAACGATCAATCCAATAGGATATCTTTATAACTCATTCTTGAATTTAATAATCACAGTGTCACAGTTTTCGTTACCATACTCCTCCGAAACGGCTTGACCGATTTTGATGAAATTTTTTGTGCTTATCCGGTATCTATGAGAATCGGCCAACATCTATTTTTCATTCCCCTAAAAGTTATTGGTAGTCCACCCCTAAATTTTTATTTTTATTTTTTAGACAAAATTTTTAATTTCTCTTTTTTTATGATACAACATACAAAAATACATACAATCCTCAATTTTCACCCTTCTACGATCAACCGGGAATGATTGCCGGGAAAATCCATAAACAGCATTTTTCTATTTCCCATACAAACGTTTTTTAAACAAAATGGAGACTACAATAATAGTAGGCGCCGGTATGTGATACATTGTTTGACAGCTACTCATTGTTCTCTGCTCAGTTAATTTTATGTGACAAACCGATATTGTGTTCACTGAAAAATTGTGAAAAAAATTGAAAAAAAATTTTATGTGAAATTTTATTACTTCTCAAATTTTGCGTGAAATTTTCTCAATTTGATTAATTACAATTTACGATGCCGAGGAGAAGACTTAGGTCGTCGTAGTCAATTAAATGTGCGAAGAGCTACCTCACGTGCTAGCCGCACTGATGACCAGAGACAGACAGAAGAAAATAGTCGTATTGCTATGTCAGAATTGCGTTCTTTAGTGAGTGACAATGTAGGAGATAAGCTTAGAATGCAACGAGTTCGTGTACATCAAACACAACAACAGCAAGCTAGACATAATGAAAATGAGCGAATCCGCAGACGCAGTGCTTCTGTGATTCTTGAACGAGCTGCATTCCACTATGATCCGGCAATTGATTATTGTGCCGACAAAACAGTAACAATTGCGGAAATGAAAACACTTTGTAAATATTGTAAGGCGTTAAAGTACACTGGTGAATTTACTGGATTATGTTGTGCTAAAGGCAAAATAAAATTGCCACAAATGGTCCCACCACCAGCTCCTTTACGCTCTTTAGTTTCTGGGATTAAAAATGATTATTATTTATCTATTGCTATTCAATACAGTTCATATTAAATTATAATCTGTCAATGTGATTATAATTTAAAGCAATTTAGGTGTGTTTCTAACGAAAAAGGGCCAATTTTAAATTTTTTCCCGCTCCACAAAGTTCAAATCAAATCAAATTATTCGTCGCGTGCGCTTTGGGGGATCTAATGTCGCGTTTCGAAATTAAACAAAAGTGTATCGCGATCGCGAAAAAATTTCAGTGTCACAAATTGTAATTAGTACTGTATTTTAATTTATTTGGTCAGCTCCACGAAACTTTACTTTAGCTATCTTCAGTTACTGTATCAGATAATATTTTTAAGTTTGAAAAATTTTAAATTTTATCACAAAAGAAGTTTCAAGAAAAAGTCACAAAAGAAGTTTTGTTAAGAAAAGAAGAAAAAAACAACAGCTGGCAGTGCGAAGTCTGCCGGGTCAGCTAGTAAAATTTATAAAATAAAAATCATAATTTTTATTTTTTTTTATTTTAAATCGGGAATTAAAACATATAATTTACATATATATTTCTATGTACGCTACCAGCCGCTTGTATATACGGCTGGTAGCGGCCCGAGCGTAAGGGTGTAAGTATGCATGGCTCACTTGTATGCGTTGTCAACTCATGGGAATTTGCTGACCCAGGAGTGAGGCTTTAAGGCATATGTATATAACTGGCTATTTGGCCGGGGCATTATGTTTATATAACAACACTGTAGCACAATATTGTATTGCTACAGTGGATGCTTCCTATAATGACCCATGCATACTACATCTCCCTCCTTTTTTAAAATAACGCAATAAAATGGAGTTATTTTGAATTAACTTATTATCTATTGATTATATATATTTAGTGTAGAGTTTAGAGATTTTCTTAATATGTTTTAATTAAATTTTAGTAATATATGATTAATTTATATTTTATGATTAAAATCTAGAATTTTAGAAAAATTTAAACAAAAAAAACTATGTTTTAATTTTGTTTGCATTATTGTCATATGTAAAATTTCTCAGAAAAAATAGTTATCTTATTTATTTTGTTTATTATTTTATATTATATATATAATTTTTTTTTTTTTTGATTGAATGATTGGTGGCCACCATAGAATTATGAATAGAATTTCTTTAATGTATCTTTATGAACTGTTTGATTTTTATTCTTTACGTTTGAGATTGTTATGTTATCTCGTTCTCCTATACTTTCTACCTTATAGGGTCCTGTATACTTAATGTCTAATTTATGCACTACTTCGTTTTTTAATAAAACTTTATCTCCTATTTCTAATTTTAAATCATTTGATCTTTTATCATAGGTTTCTTTTTGTTTTTGCTTATTTTGTTCAATCATCATTCTCGCTCTTTTATAAGCGTTTTCGAGTCTGAATTTTGATTCTTTTGCAAAGTTTTCTACGTCATATATTATATTTCTGCGTAATATATTCACTGCTATTGAATTTAATGTTTAAGGTTGGGGTTTTACTAAACACTAGTTCATATGGACAGTATCCATGTACAACAGAGGGTGTTGTATTGAAACGATATGTAAAGTATATAAGCCAAACATCCCAGTCTGTTTTATCTGACAAAACGTATGATATAACGTATTCGTTAAATATTCTATGGTTTCTTTCTATTGTCCCCAATGTTTGTTGACGATTTGCAGTTGATGTTATATTATTAATTTTGAGATATTTGCATAAATCATTAATAATTGAATTCTTATATTCAGTTCCCATGTCCGTAATGAACGTGTTCATTGGACCGTACTTTAGAATAAAAGATTCGAATATGGCTTTTGCTACTGTTTTTGCACTTTTGTCTTGTATAGGGATTGTAACGAGATATTTTGTTAAGTACTATCTCATATTAGAGTGACTGCATATTCGTTACCTTCGTCTGATTTAGGTAATGGACCGATCGTGTCCACTAATACTATATCAAACGCTTTTAATGGGGTTTCTGTTATTGTCAAAGGCGTTTTTGTATGGATTGTGGTTTTTGATTTTTGGCATTTCAGACATTTCTTTACGTGGTTTGCAACGTCACGTGTCATGTTTTTCCAACAGTAATGTCTTTTTACTTTTGCTAGCGTTTTTGTTATGCCTGTGTGTCCGCCTTGTAAAGGATCGTCATGTAATGTAAACAGAATAGCTTCCTTTTCTTTTTTATTTTCTATTATGGTCACCGGCTGGTGTAGCGCTTCTCTTAAATTTAATAATATTTCATTGCCCTTATCTTTAAATTTATCTGTTGAAACGAGTTCAAAGATTTTTTCACTCGGTGCCATTTTAAGTTGTCTAATCTTATTTATACCGGCATTTTTTTCAAGCCTTTGGAAAAATTGATCTAAATTGAATATTCCATTGGTATATAGATCATCAACGTTTATTCTTGCATATATCTGTTTTCCCTTCTTGAGAGAACACTTTGATATTGTTAAATGCAAGGTCACTACTTTTTTAACATCTTCGTTATGAATGACGTCAAATATCTTGGGCTTAGAAGCTGTCGGTTGCTTTTGCAAATCCGAACTAGATGTTGAAACTGCGCAGTTATTTTTCTGTTTACTTTGGGATCTAGTAGTGACTTTTTGTCTATTCATTTCTTTTAGTTCATCGATGCTTATTCTTGATAAGGCATCTGCCACATAATTGTTTTTTCCCTTAAGGTATTCTGCGGTAAATTGATATTCTTCCAAGTCTAACCTCATTCTTATTAACTTGGAAGTTGGGTTTCTCATTGAAAATAGATATGTTAATGGTTTGTGGTCTGTTTTGATAGTGAAATATTTTCCATATATATATGGTCTAAAATAGTTAACTGCCCAATGTATACATGCATGCTTACTAGCATCTGTTGTTATACAAAATTCTTTATTAAAATCTGGGTATTTTAATAGTGTGGGTTGGACTAATGCGTTTTTAAGATATTCAAAAGCTTCTTGACACTCAGTAGTCCTGTTGAATTTTATGTTTTTCTTGCACAAATGGGTAAGGTGTCTTGAATAATACGAGAAATTTGGTATGAAACGTCTGTAGTAATTGCAAAAGGCTACGAATCTTCTAGATTCATCTGCATCGGACGGAACAGGATAATTTTTTATTACGTTAAATTTTTTATCATCGGGTAAAATTCCTTTGTTTGTGCATTTGTGTCCCAAAAATGTTACTTCGTGCATAAACAAAGAGCATTTTTCAGGGTGTAACTTAAGGTTGTGTTTTCTACATAGATTGAATACATTAGTTCGATTTTTTATCATATGATTTTCTGAACAACCTATAACTACTAAGTCGTCCATATAAAGGAAAGCTTGGGATGGTTCTAATCCCGAAAATGCTAATGTCATCATTCTTTGGAATGAATTTGGTGCTATTTTTACTCCATAAGGTAGTCTTTTAAATCTGAATGACCTAGTGCTTGTAGAGAAAGAGGTAATATCTCTTGATTCCTTTTCTAGGGTAATTTGGTGAATTCCAGACATTAAATCTAGACAGGAAAAAAATGTTGCTCTACCAAGTTGATCTAAGATATCTTCGATTCTTGGTAGTGGGAATTTATCAGCTAGTCTCCAACGTTTTTGTTCTGAGCCAGGAAGTGACTTTTTGGGTACTAACAGCAATGGGCTGTTGTATTCTGATACTGATGGTTCTACTATATCATCTTTTATTAGCTTTTCTAATTGTTTGTTTATTTCATCTTTTTAGCTATGTGGTGTTCGATAGTTTTTAATGTAGACTGGTGTAAAATCTTTTAATCTCAGCTTTTGTTTATAGAAATTATTTGCTGAAATTGGTTCAGTTTCTAATCCGAATATATCTGTAAATTTGGTACATAGTTTGGTGAGGGTGCTTTTATACATTGTAGGAAAATTATCGTTAATTATGAAAGGACATCTTCTTTTCTGGTTTTAGTTTCGTTGCTTTGGACAATTTGATAATTTTCCAATGGTTCGTACTTTATTTTGGAAATGTTTATAATTTTATTTTTCTCGGTCGTATTTAATATTCGGACAAATGTGTTGCTTGAATCAGTTATAGTGCTGGCTATAATGATGCCTTCATCTATACACTGATTTTTAATAAGGACTTCTTTATGGGTGGTTATTATATTAATTTGTCTCACGACTTCGGATCGTGCTGGGATAAATAAGTTATTATTATTTGAATGCGTAATTGGAATATTTATGTCTTGATTGAAATCTTATGGTCTTGCTATTAACCAATCTTGATCTATTTAAAAATCTAGCTGACAATTAAACCTTTTTATGAAATCCACTCCCAATATGCCATCACATGGTATTGGGAAGTCATTGTTTACTAAATGAAAATGAAATGGAATTATGAATTTTCCTGTTTGAATTTCTACAAAAGTTAAACCTTGAGATTGAATCGTACCTTCTCCTATACCAGACATTGTTATGGTTTTTGTTGAATCTACTTCATTATATTGATCTGAATTTATTTTTAAAATGCTAATGTCTGAGCCTGTATCTATTAACAGAGTTAGGGATGTTTTTGTAACGTAATTTTTAATGGTTACATAAATATTGAGGCTGAGGTTTATTTTGTACAGTTGTAAGTTTTGTGGCTTTTTCTTAAGGGAAGTCTTTAGTTTTCCGGCTGGGATTCAACAGTTCGAACTTGGGAATTGGTATTTCCACCAGTGTTACTGTTATTGTAGCCGTTATTTCCACCACGGTTGTTACCTCTAGAATTTCCACGACCTCTATAATTATTGGTGTGGTTATTATAGTTTGGGTTATACCCATTATTTTGGTTATAACCGTTGTTTTGGTGGTAATTATTGTTATAATAACCACTTCCGTAACCTCTTCCGCGGTAATTTCCTCTGAGTTCGGTTATATAGGATTGTACTTGGATTGCCTGTCATATCGGTACTACATTGTATGTACTTAGCGATGGCTTCGTTCATTGTTGAAAAATTGCCTGCTTCTAGTACTGTTTTAAGGCATCCATGTTCACAATTTTTAGTCATGTGTTGATTGCCTCTTTTGTGCTGAATTTATCAGCATGTTCGGCAGGCAACCCCTCATCGATATACGATGCTTCAAGAAGCTTCCGCAAGTTTTCGATTTCAGTTGTGAACTTTTCAGCTGTTTTACCTTTTTGAAGTGTTTTTGACATCGTGCTGTTTACCAGGAAGTACAAAATACCTAACCTAAGACTTCCGAAGCTCCTAGGAGAAACACTAGTTCTTAGTGATAGTGCGTACCTATGCAAAGTACCTATGCATCACACTAGACAGGAAACTGGACTAGAAGCTGAACACCGCTGATAGGACTAAGAAAGCGGCAATAGCACTCTATACCTGCCGCAAGGCGGTAGGCCTGAAATGGGGTATGTCCCCCAAGATGGTCAGATGGTTATACACAGCGATCATCAGACCAATCTTATTCTATGGTGTTGTGGTCTGGTGGCCCGCCCGTATAACAGGCAGTCTACGCACTTCGCCTAGTGATGCCCTAGACACTATCCTCGACCTACTACCAGTGGAACTGATGGGGTAAAGACAGCCACTCTGGCCGCAATAAGACTGCGAGAGGCAAATCTATGGAGCAAAAAATGAGTCCTTCAGACTCCCCGACCACTGTAGTGTTTTCCAGGCTGAGGTAGTAGCCATTAAGGAAGCACTGGAATCCCAAGCTCTAAGGGGCAATCGGGGTACAATATGTATCTTCTCAGATAGTCAGGCAGCGCTCAAGGCACTTGACGGATTCTCATCCAACTCCAGGACAGTCAATGACTGTTGCAGATGTCTCAACGAGATGGCTGAACAGCATGACATCTACCTCATTTGGGTTCGCGGTCACAGGGACCACGAGGGAAACTGTGCTGCAGATGGACTAGCTAGGGCAGGGACTACCAACCCTCTCCTACCGGAGAAAGAACTTGTAGGCATACCCTTGGCTACTTGCAGGCTAAAGTGCATCCAATAGGAAATGAAGTAATCTCCAGACCTGTGGAACATCACGTCTGATCTGGCCGACACGCTCTCAGAAAAGGTCGGCGAGACTTATTGCTCTCACCAGACCAGAATGCAGCCAGAATGCTGCAGGGATGAAGAGGAGGTAGAATCGGTAACGCACCTCTTATGCTATTGCCCGACACTCGGACGCAGCAGACTCAAACGCTTCGGGTCCGAAGAACTATCGGACCTTAACGATCTCTCAGAGATTTCTCCACGCGGACTGGTTGCCTTCATTAAAAAAGCAGGCTACCATGTGCAGCCACAGGTAGTCTAGGCATATATATGCACCCTGGTAGACAGGAAGGGGGGGGGGGGGGGGCGGGGGGTAGCATCTCGGTGAAACCCTTGCTCCAGCGGCAGCATAAGGAGCCCTAGCGGCTCAAGTGGAAGCGAGGGGGTCTTCTATGTCCCCCTTGCATCACCGCCCTAACCTAACCTAACCTAGTTTTTGGCCATTGAACTCTGGGATGGCATTTGAAATATCTTTTATGTATACCCGTTGGGTAATTGTTTCGTCTGCCATTATAATTGGTTTTTGGTCTATTATGTTGTTGGAATCTATATCCTCTTCATCTTTGTCTGATAATTCAGATTACAAGAGAACTGCGGGTATAGTTACATTGTTTAGGTCTTTTTCTTCTATTTCTAATCTATCAGAGTCTAAATCTTCCAACTCTACTTGGTCTGTGGTTGGTAGTTCTCGAGTTTCTAATTCGTTCCCAGGTTCTACTGCTAAGGGTGTGTTTAAGATACTTGGCACTGAAATAACCAAGTCATATCTTTCTTTTATATTTATTAGGTTAGATCGCAATCTTGTTAGGAACTTTCAAACTTGTGACCATCGATTTTTATCTAATCGATCTCTCTGGTCATATATTAATATCCGCGCTTTATTGAAACGGGCTACTAATATTTCCGCGTGTTTGTGTATGGTATTCTGTTGAATTGTACGATTTTGAGTTCAAGATTTATATGATTTGTCAAAATCGGTTTTTAATTTATTCAACTCGGTGTATAGTTCATTCCATTGCATTTTTGTTAATACGGAGAATTATTTTCTGAATACTACCATAACAAGTGTTTTGCGTAATGTTTCATGTTCTTCCAGTACTGATTTTATTTGGACACCTTAATACAATCGCTTTTTGTGTTTTTCAGCAATGTATTAATGGTGAATTTTCGAAATTAAATGTTTCAATTAGAAGGTATTCTAATTGATTTATGCTTATTGGAGTCGATGGGACTATTTGTTGCACATGTTCTTTAAAATAACCATCCCTTTCGTAAACCTTTCTAATGGCTTCTATGGTGGTCATCTTTTTTGTTTTGTTTCAAATTGAGAATATTTTTATATTTGTTACCTTTGATCATAATTGATGTTGCAATGTGTATTTTTTTTTTAATTTTTTTTTTTAGATTTTATCCAAGTTATTTGCTTGACTTTGGAATCTTTTGCGCAAGCATTTATAATGTAATTTGTATAATTTGATAAAAACATTCGCTAACATTACAACGACGATTATTATCAACAATAGGGTAACCGTTTCCATATCTACTTTTTCTGATTCTATTTTGTTTATGACTTTTGCCGTGGAATCGACAGTTTTCGTCTCTATTAAACCCATATTTGGGGTTTGTTCTAAAATTCTATATTTTATGCCAAATATATATGGCTTATTTTTATTATTGAAGTCCAACTTATTAATGCAATTATTCATTAAAAAAAAAATTAAGAGAAGGTCAAAATCTTTAATTCCCGTGCGCAATTGCGTTGGGTTTATTTATAAAAATGAAGGAAAAGAGAAAGAAAAAATAAAAATTGTTAATTTACATATAACTGATTTACAATATTTTGCTCTATATAAATCAACATCAGTTATATGGTTTTAGTATACAG
This sequence comes from Drosophila ananassae, assembly GCF_017639315.1. Taxonomy (NCBI): domain Eukaryota; kingdom Metazoa; phylum Arthropoda; class Insecta; order Diptera; family Drosophilidae; genus Drosophila; species Drosophila ananassae. Next base: position 97,473 of record NW_025319105.1, on the reverse strand, counting down.
CCTAACAGTGGTTAATATTTTTCAAGCAGTGCTTTCGCGCATCGGCTTGGGTAGAATTCCTTAATATTAATGGCAACTTAGGCATTGGTACGGATATGTAGAGCACTTGTTGCGTTACTGCGCACCATTGCGAAGTATTTTTTCGATAACGTCCAGGTTCTTCTCGTGTGTTTTCTTCTCCTGCTCCGTCCTTGCTGCTTTTATAAGATGCTTAATGAGTCTTCTCTGCCTAAGTAGTCGAACTCGTTTTCCGCTCCGCTTCTTTTTCTTCAGTGTCGTTTTCTGCTGTCGAGCCCTATACTCAGATATTGTGAGTGGGCGTGGTCCATCGCTTGGACACAGTTTGTTTGACAGGAGTAGCTTTGTTGAAATCTTGGTCATCCATCGGTGGCACAGGGGATGGATTGCCTTCCGAACTTATTTTTTCACTCATTCACGGTGACGATTTTTCTTTCTCAGAAGTAATTGTGTTTATTTTTGTGTTGAATAATGTTGTTTTTGTTGTGCCATATATATAAATATTTTATTATATATATTTATACTTTTTTATGTTGTATTTATGTTTGTTTGTCACTTTGTTTTTTGTTTTTTTTTTTTTTTATTGTGTCGACTCCTGGCAGGATCTGTGTCACGGTCGCCATGTAAACTTTAAGTACAAAATATAATCGGTATACAGATATTATGTTTTGGGTTTTTAGCCATGTCGTTCTTTATTCTTTAAAAGTCAAATCCAGAGTGTATTAATATTCTATTGCTCGCGGCTGCGTTGCCTATAAAAGCAGCGATCAGTCGCGGCTATATTCATATACAAATATATTTCTATGCTCGTATATAAGGCTGGTAGCGACCCGAGCGTAAGGGTGTAAGTATGCATGGCTCACTTGTATGCGTTGTCAACTCATGGGAATTTGCTGACCAATGCACTTCCCAGGAGTGAGGCGTAAAGGCATATGTATATAACTGGCTATTTGGCAGGGGCATTATGTTTACATAACAACACTGTAGCACAATATTGTATTGCTACAGTGGATGCTTCCTATAATGACCCATGCATACTACAGTAGTTCAATAATAACTCCGTGCCAGCATGGCTTCATGAAGCGCCGCTCCACCACTACTAACTTATTGGAGCTAACATCTTTTATCACGGAAGGCTTCCGGAATGGCTTATAAACAGACGTCACTGACACACTGAAAATGACTACGCCGTCCTACCGCAAAGTTTGGTGCAAGTGATGTCGTCGTCAAATCCAAGCTCTTCAGAATCCGGCATCTCCTCTCACGGAATTTGCGATAGACTCCCGTGTTGGAATGGAATCCAAGGAATCCGAGTCAGCTTGCCTTTCCTTCCACTTAGACTGCGTGGCATCGTCCACTTTCTGCAACAGCACTTGTTGTGCTTCGTTCTGCTGCCTAGCAACATAACATAATAATTTTTGTCCGTGAGACGATCAATCAGTCTCCAAGGCAAACTCACGAGGCAGGACCGCAACCGTTGAAACTTTTCGACCCGACCTATGAATGGGTTTGTGTCCACCATGGACGAGAACAGTGAACCTCCACTCCAAAAGTGGGAAGTGGCAGAGGCAGCAATATGCGGTTAATATAAGCGATTTAAGATTGTTAGTGGAGCAAAGTTACAAGATGTGGTAAAGACCATTGTAGTCCGAACATAATACCCTGAACGGATCGTGTTGGGCATATGTCGAACTACAATGGCTGAGAAGTAGAGGACGAAAGTTTCTGGTCCTTCTACTTGGAATGTTAAAATTTAAGCGTTTTAGTAAATGCTGGCTGTCTATATTTCCATAAATAAGATTATATAGAAACATGACACCCAGCATCGTTCTACGGTTTGTTAATGATGGTAAGTTTATTAGTAAAGGTCTACTATGATAAGAGGGGAGGTAAAGATTTGCATCCCAATTAAGTCCCCTAAGAGCAAAAGTAAGGAAGTTTTTTTGTACAGATTCAATGTGATCTTGGTGTACTCCAAATTGAGGACTCCAGACACACGATCCATACTCAAGAATCGGAAGGACCAGTGATATATATATCGTTTTAGTTATGTACGGGTCATTAAATTCTTTTGACCATCTTTTAATAAAACTAAGCACACCCATAGCTTTATTAACCATGGTAGATATATGGTCGGTAAATTTAAGTCTCAAATCTAATAAGACACATATATCGTTAACCTGAATTAATCGTTCTAACGCTTTCCCATAGAGAAAGGACATAGCCTGGTGAGGACTAGATCGGTAAAAAGACATGAGTTTACATTTCGATCCATTAAGCTTTAGGTTATTTGCAAAACACCAATTTTGAAGTTTATCCAAATCGGATTGAAGTCTAGACTTGGCGCTAGTACGCTATGAAGGCATAGCTTAACATCATCAGCGTACAAAACAACAAGTGAACTAGTTAAGGCAAGGGGCAAGTCGTTAATAAACAGTGTAAAAAGTAGGGGTTTAAGATGGCTTCCTTGGGGCACCCCCGATATTTCGCGGACTAAACGCGAGGTAGTACATAACTGAAAACACGTTGGGTTCGCCCTAATAAGTAGCTCGAAATCCACATAAGAAGATCAGTTGGGAATCCAAAAAGACTGAGTTTACTTATAAGAAGCGAACGGTGAACAGAGTCAAATGCTTTACTGAAGTCAGTGTGTATGACGTCTGTTTATAAGCCATTCCGGAAGGCTTCCCGATGAAGAAGATGGCTGATCTTCTTATGTCTACTTTTGTACGCTGATGATGTTAAGCTATGCCTTCATAGCGTACTAGCGCCAAGTCTAGACTTCAATCCGATTTGGATAAACTTCAAAATTGGTGTTTTGCAAATAACCTAAAGCTTAATGGATCGAAATGTAAACTCATGTCTTTTTACCGATCTAGTCCTCACCAGGCTATGTACTTTCTCTATGGGAACGCCTTAGAACGATTAACTCAGGGTAACGATCTAGGTGTCCTATTAGATTTGAAACTTAAATTTACCGACCATGTATCTACCATGGTTAATAATGCTATGGGTGTGCTTGGTTTTATTAAAAGATGGTCAAAAGAATTTAATGACCCGTACATAACTAAAACGATATATATATCACTGGTCCGTCCGATTCTTGAGTATGGATCGTGTGTCTGGAGTCCTCAATTTGGAGTACACCAAGATCACATTGAATCTGTACAAAAAAACTTCCTTACTTTTGCTCTTAGGGGACTTAATTGGGATGCAAATCTTTACCTCCCCTCTTATCATAGTAGACCTTTACTAATAAACTTACCATCATTAACAAACCGTAGAACGATGCTGGGTGTCATGTTTCTATATAATCTTATTTATGGAAATATAGACAGCCAGCATTTACTAAAACGCTTAAATTTTTACATTCCTAGTAGAAGGACCAGAAACTTTCGTCCTCTACTTCTCAGCCATTGTAGTTCGACATATGCCCAACACGATCCGTTCAGGGTATTATGTTCGGACTACAATGGTCTTTACCACATCTTGTAACTTTGCTCCACTAAAAATCTTAAATCGCTTATATTAACCGCATATTGCTGCCTCTGCCACTTCCCACTTTTGGAGTGGAGGTTCACTGTTCTCGTCCATGGTGGACACAAACCCATTCATAGGTCGGGTCGAAAAGTTTCAGCGGTTGCGGTCCTGCCTCGTGAGTTTGCCTTGGAGACTGATTGATCGTCTCACGGACAAAAATTATGACGTCGCATTGGAGTTGCTAGGCAGCCGAACGAAGCACAACAAGTGCTGTTGCAGAAAGTGGACGATGCCACGCAGTCTAAGTGGAAGGAAAGGCAAGCTGACTCGGATTCCTTGGATTCCATTCCAACACGGGAGTCTATCGCAAATTCCGTGAGAGGAGATGCCGGATTCTGAAGAGCTTGGATTTGACGACGACATCACTTGCACCAAACTTTGCGGTAGGACGGCGTAGTCATTTTCAGTGTGTCAGTGACGTCTGTTTATAAGCCATTCCGGAAGCCTTCCGTGATAAAAGATGTTAGCTCCAATAAGTTAGTAGTGGTGGAGCGGCGCTTCATGAAGCCATGCTGGCACGGAGTTATTATTGAACTACTGTAGTATGCATGGGTCATGGGTAGCAATACAATATTGTGCTACAGTGTTGTTATATAAACATAATGCCCCTGCCAAATGGCCAGTTATATACATATGCCTTTAAGCCTCACTCCTGGGAAGTGCATTGGTCAGCAAATTCCCATGAGTTGACAACGCATACAAGTGAGCCATGCATACTTACACCCTTACGCTCGGGTCGCTACCAGCCTTATATACGAGCATAGAAATATATATGTATATAAATATAGCCGCGACTGATCGCTGCTTTTATAGGCAACGCAGCCGCGAGCAATAGAATATTAATACACTCTGGATTTGACTTTTAAAGAATAAAGAACGACATGGCTAAAAACCCAAAACATAATATCTGTATAAAGATTATATTTTGTACTTAAAGTTTACATGGCGACCGTGACACAGATCCTGCCAGGAGTCGACACAATAAAAAAAAAAAAAAACAAAAAACAAAGTGACAAACAAACATAAATACAACATAAAAAAGTATAAATATATATAATAAAATATTTATATATATGGCACAACAAAAACAACATTATTCAACACAAAAATAAACACAATTACTTCTGAGAAAGGCCCAAAAATCATCACCGTGAATGAGTGAAAAAATAAGTTCGGATGGCAATCCATCCCCTGTGCCACCGATGGATGACCAAGATTTCAACAAAGCTACTCCTGTCGAGCAAAAAGAGGCACCGACTCTAAGGAGGCTTTAAAACTGTGTCCAAGCGATGGACCACGCCCACTCACAATATCTAAGTATATGGCTCGACAGCAGAAAACGACACTGAAGAAAAAGAAGCGCAGCGGAAAACGAGTTCAACTACTTAGGCAGAGAAGACTCATTAAGCATCTTATAAAAGCAGCAAGGACGGAGCAGGAGAAGAAAACACACGAGAAGAACCTGGACGTTATCGAAAAAATACTTCGCAATGGTGCGCAGTAACGCAACAAGTGCTCTACATATCCGTACCAATGCCTAAGTTGCCATTAATATTAAGGAATTCTACCCAAGCCGATGCGCGAAAGCGCTGCTTGAAAAATATTAACCACTGTTAGGCTGTATACTAAAACCATATAACTGATGTTGATTTATATAGAGCAAAATATTGTAAATCAGTTATATGTAAATTAACAATTTTTATTTTTTCTTTCTCTTTTCCCAACGCAATTGCGCACGGGAATTAAAGATTTTGACCTTCTCTTAATTTTTTTTTTAATGAATAATTGCATTAATAAGTTGGACTTCAATAATAAAAATAAGCCATATATATTTGGCATAAAATATAGAATTTTAGAACAAACAGCATCATTAACACTTACCTATCAGAATACAAGAGGGTTACGTAGTAAACTTCCCAAACTGTATTCTGATAGTTCTTCTTTTGCATCCCACATTATTGTATTTACAGAAACTTGGTTAAAGCCGGAGATCTTAAGCTCCGAAGTTTTTCCTAGTAGGTACACCACTTTTAGATGTGATAGAACTTTGCGAAGGGGAGGAGGAGTGCTAATTTCTGTAGACTCAAAATTCGCTTCTGCAGAGGTAAAATCACAAGAGTTTGGTGACATGGAATTTCTTTGCATCAATATCACATTGTCCGATCAATCTTTGTATGTTCGTCCGAACCGCCAACATACTGGCAACATTTGTCCGCTATTCGTTTGGTTTTCGATCGTCTGTCTGATGGTGACCAGCTCTGGGTGACTTCAATATCCCAGAACTTATATGGTCAAATGTTGAAAATTCACCGTCTTTACAGCTTAACTCCCACCATGACTTCCCTGAGGGCATGTTCGATATGTCATTCGGGCAAATTAACCACGTTAGAAATTCTTTAGGTCGGCTGTTGGACTTATGTTTCGTTTCTGATCCTGATGGAATTACTCTTTCCAGAACTTTGCCCCTTTCTAACCCTGAGGATCCATATCATCCCACTCTTGAGGTTTCAATCGAAAATAATTACTTTTTTGACCATAAGTCTACAGTTAAATCTCAGAAATTTCGTTTCTTTCGTAAGGCTGACTTTATGAAATTAAACAAGTTAATTTTGGAATTTGATTGGTCTGATTTACTGGCATGCGAGGATATAAACATCGCATTACAAAAATTTTATTACACTTTGAACATATTTTTCGACGCTTGCGTGCCGTGGAAATATCCGTCCGCTTCAACGAATCCGCCTTGGTATACAAGGCACTTTATAAATTTAAAGAATAGTATGAGTAGACTTTTAAACAAACATAGATTATCTGGCTGTACAGTTAGTTATTCAAGATACTTAGTAGCGCGGTCCAATTTCACCGTGCATAACGCAGAATGTTATAGGAGTTATATTCGCCGCTGCCGGATTCAGTTTACACAGGATCCGAAGCAGTTTTATAACTTTGTAAACACTAAGCGTAAACATGTATCTTTTCCCCCACTGCTTACGTTTGAGAACTCTTATGCGAACACCGATCAGGCAATGGCCGATCTCTTTGCACAGTTTTTTCAAACTACCTTTTCACCTAGCAGCAGTTTAGCTCAGCCTGAACACTTATAATATCCAATCAGCCAACCTTATATTTTGCCCATCTTTCGATCAAAGTGGTGTGTTATCGGATCTTCTTAAGGTTAAGCCCGTGTATTCGTCAGGCCCTGATGGAGTACCAGGCTGTGTTCTAAAATACTGCGCCGAGGCATTGTGCAAGCCGCTTGTTAAACTCTTTAATCTATCGCTGGAAACTTCGATCTTTCCCCTTATGTGGAAGAAATCATTCATTATTCCGCTGCATAAAAAAGGGAAAAAATCCGACGCTGCTAATTATAGAGGCATCTCTAAATTGTCAGCAATTCCAAAGCTTTTTGAAAAACTTATCACTCCACATTTGCAACACCTATGCAGTTCAACAATAACTCCGTGCCAGCATGGCTTCATGAAGCACCGCTCCACCACTACCAACTTATTGGAGCTAACATCTTTTATCACGGATGGCTTCCGGAATGGCTTACAAACAGACGTCATATACACTGACTTCAGTAAAGCATTTGACTCTGTTAACCATTCGCTTCTTATAAGTAAACTCAGTCTTTTGGGATTCCCTACTGATCTTCTTATGTGGATTTCGAGCTACTTATCAAGGAGAACCCAACGTGTTTTCTTTAAAGATGTTACCTCGCGTGTAGTCCGCGCCACATCGGGGGTGCCCCAAGGAAGCCATCTTGGACCCCTACTTTTTACTCTGTTTATTAACGACTTGCCCCTTGCCTTAACTAATTCACTTGTACTTATGTATGCTGATGACGTTAAGCTATGCCTTCAGTATAAATTCACTAGCGCCCAGTCTAGACTTCAATCCGATTTGGATAAACTTCAAAATTGGTGTTTAGCAAATAACCTAAAGCTTAATGGATCGAAATGTAAACTTATGTCTTTTTACCGATCTAGTCCTCACCAGGCTATGTACTTTCTCTATGGGAACGCCTTAGAACGATTAACTCAGGTTAACGATCTAGGTGTCCTATTAGATTTGAAACTTAAATTTACCGACCATGTATCTACCATGGTTAATAAAGCTATGGGTGTGCTTGGTTTTATTAAAAGATGGTCAAAAGAATTTAATGACCCCTACATAACTAAAACGTTATATACATCACTGGTCCGTCCGATTCTTGAGTATGGATCGTGTGTCTGGAGTCCTCAATATGGAGTACACCAAGATCACATTGAATCTGTACAAAGAAACTTCCTTACTTTTGTTCTTAGGGGACTTAATTGGGATGCAAATCTTTACCTCCCCTCTTAGCATAGTAGACTTTTACTAATCAACTTACCAACATTAACAAATCGTAGAACGATGCTGGGTGTCATGTTTCTATATAATCTTATTTATGGAAATATAGACCGCCAGCATTTACTAACACGTTTAAACTTTAACATTCCTAGTAGAAGGACCAGAAACTTTCGTCCTCTACTCCTCAGCCGTTGTAGTTCGACATATGCCCAACACGATCCGTTCAGGGTATTATGTTCGGACTACAATGGTCTCTACCACATCTTATCACTTCGCTCTACAAACAATCTTAAATCGCTTATATTAACCGCCTTATCTATGCAACACTCTTCCTCGTAATATCTTTCTCCTAATCCTCGCTTATCTATCTCGGATCTATTCCCGCGATTCGAGCCGTACGTTACGCGGCAGCGTCCCTCGGTCGGTTGGACGGGAGGTGGGCTGTACGTATGCAGTGGGAACCGCGCAAAAAAAAACCCCAAATATGGGTTTAATAGAGACGAAAACTGTCGATTCCACGGCAAAAGTCATAAACAAAATAGAATCAGAAAAAGTAGATATGGAAACGGTTACCCTATTGTTGATAATAATCGTCGTTGTAATGTTAGCGAATGTGTTTATCAAATTATACAAATTACATTATAAATGCTTGCGCAAAAGATTCCAAAGTCAAGCTAATAACTTGGATAAAATCTAAAAAAAAAAAATTAAAAAAAAAATACACATTGCAACATCAATTATGATCAAAGGTAACAAATATAAAAATATTCTCAATTTGAAACAAAACAATAAAGATGACCACCATAGAAGCCATTAGAAAGGTTTACGAAAGGGATGCTTATTTTAAAGAACATGTGCAACAAATAGTCCCATCGACTCCAATAAGCATATATCAATTAGAATACCTTCTAATTGAAACATTTAATTTCGAAAATTCACCATTAATACATTGCTGAAAAACACAAAAAGCGATTGTATTAAGCACCATTCCAGGTGTCCAAATAAATCAGTACTGGAAGAACATGAAACATTACGCAAAACACTTGTTATGGTAGTATTCAGAAAATAATTCTCCGTATTAACAAAAATGCAATGGAATGAACTATACACCGAGTTGAATAAATTAAAAACCGATTTTGACAAATCATATAAATCTTGAACTCAAAATCGTACAATTCAACAGAATACCATACAAAAACACGCGGAAATATTAGTAGCCCGTTTCAATAAAGCGCGGATATTAATATATGACCAGAGAGATCGATTAGATAAAAATCGATGGTCACAAGTTTCAAAGTTCCTAACAAGATTGCGATCTAACCTAATAAATATAAAAGAAAGATATGACTTGGTTATTTCAGTGCCAAGTATCTTAAACACACCCTTAGCAGTAGAACCTGGGGACGAATTAGAAACTCGAGAACTACCAACCACAGACCAAGTAGAGTTGAGGATTTAGACTCTGATAGATTAGAAATAGAAGAAAAAGACCTAAACAATGTAACTATACCCGCAGTTCTCTTGTAATCTGAATTATCAGACAAAGATGAAGAGGATATAGATTCCAACAACATAATAGACCAAAAACCAATAATAATGGCAGACGAAACAATTGCCCAACGGGTATACATAAAAGATATTTCAAATGCCATCCCAGAGTTCAATGGCCAAAAACTAGGTTAGGTTAGGTTAGGGCGGTGATGCAAGGGGGACATAGAAGACCCCCTCGCTTCCACTTGAGCCGCTAGGGCTCCTTATGCTGCCGCTGGAGCAAGGGTTTCACCGAGATGCTTCGCACTATCACTAAGAACTAGTGTTTCTCCTAGGAGCTTCGGAAGTCTTAGGTTAGGTATTTTGTCCTGGTAAACAGCACGAGCTCTGTCTTGGACGGATTGACTCCCAGCCCGTTCCTTTGCGCCTAGGCCGACAGAACTTCGAGCTTCGCATTAGGTCGCATAGCGTCTGTGGGAATTTCCCTACGAAGGCAATAGCAACATCGTCCGCGTCCGCATTGATCTTACTAAACTAAATCTTCAAAGATTTATCACAGCCTTGAATTTGGTGAATTTAGCAAAAGGCACATTTGAACATATAGCGTTTTAAGTAATCAAATCAAAAATTGTATGATCAACCCTATATAAAGTCCAAAATATAACCACTATAAATGGAATAATTAAAAAACTCAAAGCAAAAATGTCAAAAACACTTCAAAAAGGTAAAACAGCTGAAAAGTTCACAACTGAAATCGAAAACTTGCGGAAGCTTCTTGAAGCATCGTATATCGATGAGGGGTTGCCTGCCGAACATGCTGATAAATTCAGCACAAAAGAGGCAATCAACACATGACTAAAAATTGTGAACATGGATGCCTTAAAACAGTACTAGAAGCAGGCAATTTTTCAACAATGAACGAAGCCATCGCTAAGTACATACAATGTAGTACCGATATGACAGGCAATCCAAGTACAATCCTATATAACCGAAGAGGACAACCCTACCACAATAACAACTTCAGAGGAAATTACCGCGGAAGAGGTTACGGAAGTGGTTATTATAACAATAATTACCACCAAAACAACGGTTATAACCAAAATAATGGGTATAACCCAAACTATAATAACCACACCAATAATTATAGAGGTCGTGGAAATTCTAGAGGTAACAACCGTGGTGGAAATAACGGCTACAATAACAGTAACACTGGTGGAAATACCAATTCCCAAGTTCGAACTGTTGAATCCCAGCCGGAAAACTAAAGACTTCCCTTAAGAAAAAGCCACAAAACTTACAACTGTACAAAATAAACCTCAGCCTCAATATTTATGTAACCATTAAAAATTACGTTACAAAAACATCCCTAACTCTGTTAATAGATACAGGCTCAGACATTAGCATTTTAAAAATAAATTCAGATCAATATAATGAAGTAGATTCAACAAAAACCATAACAATGTCTGGTATAGGAGAAGGTACGATTCAATCTCAAGGTTTAACTTTTGTAGAAATTCAAACAGGAAAATTCATAGTTCCATTTCATTTTCATTTAGTAAACAATGACTTCCCAATACCATGTGATGGCATATTGGGAATGGATTTCATAAAAAGGTTCAATTGTCAACTAGATTTTTAAATAGATCAAGATTGGTTAATAGCAAGACCATAAGATTTCAATCAAGACATAAATATTCCAATTACGCATTCAAATAATAATAACTTATTTATCCCAGCACGATCCAAAGTCGTGAGACAAATTAATATAATAACCACCCATAAAGAAGTCCTTATTAAAAATCAGTGTATAGATGAAGGCATCATTATAGCCAGCACTATAACTGATTCAAGCAACACATTTGTCCGAATATTAAATACGACCGAGAAAAATAAAATTATAAACATTTCCAAAATAAAGTACGAACCATTGGAAAATTATCAAATTGTCCAAAGCAACGAAACTAAAACCAGAAAAGAAGATGTCCTTTCATAATTAACGAAAAATTTTCCTACAATGTATAAAAGCACCCTCACCAAACTATGTACCAAATTTACAGATATATTCGGATTAGAAACCGAACCAATTTCAGCAAATAATTTCTATAAACAAAAGCTGAGATTAAAAGATTTTACACCAGTCTACATTAAAAACTATCGAAAACCACATAGCTAAAAAGATGAAATAAACAAACAATTAGAAAAGCTAATCAAAAATGATATAGTAGAACCATCAGTATCAGAATACAACAGCCCATTGCTGTTAGTACCCAAAAAGTCACTTCCTGGCTCAGAACAAAAACGTTGGAGACTAGCTGATAAATTCCCACTACCAAGAATCGAAGATATCTTAGATCAACTTGGTAGAGCAACATTTTTTTCCTGTCTAGATTTAATGTCTGGAATTCACCAAATTACCCTAGAAAAGGAATCGAGAGATATTACCTCTTTCTCTACAAGCACTAGGTCATTCAGATTTAAAAGACTACCTTATAGAGTAAAAATAGCACCAAATTCATTCCAAAGAATGATGACATTAGCATTTTCGGGATTAGAACCAAGCTTTCCTTTATATGGACGACTAAGTAGTTATAGGTTGTTCAGAAAATCATATGATAAAAAATCGAACTAATGTATTCAATCTATGTAGAAAACACAACCTTAAGTTACACCCTGAAAAATGCTCTTTGTTTATGCACGAAGTAACATTTTTGGGACACAAATGCACAAACAAAGGAATTTTACCCGATGATAAAAAATTTAACGTAATAAAAAATTATCCTGTTCCGTCCGATGCAGATGAATCTAGAAGATTCGTAGCCTTTTGCAATTACTACAGACGTTTCATACCAAATTTCTCGTTTTATTCAAGACACCTTACCCATTTGTGCAAGAAAAACATAAAATTCCTCTGGACTCCTGAGTGTCAAGAAGCTTTTGAATATCTTAAAAACGCATTAGTCCAACCCACACTATTAAAATACCCAGATTTTAATAAAGAATTTTGTATAACAACAGATGCTAGTAAGCATGCATGTATACTGTTTATCTGAAATGTTTGAATAGAAGCAAAGGGTACATAAACCGATTGCTGGGTTGTTGCCGCAACTTGCACTTGAACAAATTGGACGTGGAGAAATTACTGAGTTCAGAGTAGAGTTGTCTGAGACTGATTTTATTCATATAAAGGTTCAATATTTAAAGCTAATTCGATACATAGATATTGCTTAAGTGGTAAATTAATGGAAATATAGCAAAAAATATAAAAATGATAAATAAACAATTTTAAAAAGTGTAATTCTGCAATATTTTGTCGGTTGCATGAACTTGTAATGTCAGCAGTCCTTGCTGCTTTTCAGTTTGTTGTTTCTGTAGTGTTTGGTCTTTTTTAATGTTCATCGTTTTATGTAGGTTTTTTGACCTAATATTTTCTTTATTATATATTTATTGTACTTGTGTCTTTGTTATGTGTAAATCGTGTTCTTGTGACCTAAATATTAAATGCTTATGACTTAACATTCTCCCGGCCGTTGAACAGGTGTTCAACCGTCGTCCAGCTCTATAGTAAATTGTCTTGGGGTAGGTTCGGGAATTGAACTTCTTGTAGTCCCTCTAAGCTTTGGCGTCCAAATCGACCGTCTGTGTCGCATGATGATAATGCCTATCGGTATCAGTATGATGACGGAAATGGCAAATGCTGTGTATGACATAGTTGTCTGGTGGTCCAGTTGGTACGGTGCATCTTTTCTTTGTAGATCGGCTAACCGATGTTGTAGGATCCCTAATTCTGTGTCGTCTATACTTGGTGATTGGGCCCTTAACCCGAATTCTGATGGTTCCTCTATGGGCTTTAGGGGCTCGGAGATATTTCCGAATCGACTGAACGAAGTTTGTACTTCAGTGGTCATAGTGCCGAATGTGGTCAAACTTATATTGAAATTGCGTGCTGTGCAACCAATGGGCAATTTCAGTATACCAGTCGCCTTTATGTTGACTGTTGATGAAACTCCACTGCATACTGCCTGAAGTTCCATGGAGTCCTTGGTCGCGAAGATCCATTGGTTAGATTGGTGAGTTTTTAACCACACCATGCTAGAGTGCACAGGATTTCTGTGACATTCTGTTCCAGTCTTGTTATTAAATAACTGGAATTCGCATCGACTGTCAACATTGTATGCCGTTAAGTGATTGAAACAAATATGCTGCTCAATTTTTATAGAAGTGCATCTTTTGAATTCGTCTTCACTAAACCCAATAAAGCGATCTCTATGGGCATTGACAGCTATGATCGGTGTCTGAAGATTGTACAGCGTCCAACCTTTCGATTCCCATATTGGAATGGGCACGATGCTGAAGACATCCAATAATTCTGACGACACCAATGGTATTGTGATTCGAAAAATGGCGTGAGTATCAGTCGTACTGCCTTGCGCATACATTATTTTGTATAGCTGAACAACATCCGTTGTGGCTACTGGCAAGATCTGGTCGGGTGGTAAATGATCCCGCATTTGGTCGAGCTGGTCTCGTAACTGTGTAGGTGATATTAAAATTGGACTGATTGTTTTGTGGCGAGCATCAGTCAATACATTAGTTATCTCACTCTGCATTCGCTGTAAACCATTTGCAAGTAGATTCAATTGTGTCGTGAGGATCATAAACGCTTGCTCTAAATGTGCGCCTTGGTACTGTCCTCGTTGCTTATTTATGAGGGTCATCTGCTGTTCCAAAGATCGTAAGCGGTTGTTGGTAGCCAACCTTCCCTTTCGCACCAAATTGATGGTGGAGTCAACAATGGACGTCTGGTTCTGAAGCAGCTGTAGGAGGAAGTTCTCATTACCCTTCACCTTAGTGATAGTTTTGACCATCTCTTCTGCGTATGTGGAATCGAGTACACCGAATAATGAATTGGCCATAGTTCCAACAACATTAAACGGTGATCTACGTTGCCGAGAGTGATGCATCAGGTTATTTCCTGCCTCAAGTTCTGCAATTATATGTTTAAAATGTTCTAGGATGGAACTGCATGCTGCTACGTTGGTCAATTCCTGGCATTTGTGTGCGAGTTCCGTTACTCCACCTGAAAGTACCTTCATATCATTCCAGTAGGGATCCAAGTCGTAGTATACTATCATCGTCCATTCTGACACTACCATTCTCGTGGTTCCCAACCGTTCGTAGAATATTCCTGGCTTATTACTGAACTCCGTTACCTTAATTGGCGTTGCCATGGCTAGTGGAAGTAACAACATAAGCGCTAGAATCACAGGCATTGATGAGAGTGTTTCCTTTTTGCGTTGTACAGGCGGCTCATCAGACTGGTCCGCCTTGAGGGTGTTGTCTAATGGGTGCTTGTTGTTGATTTCTTCTGGGAACAGTGGCGCTAGCCGAGTCACTGGTCTCTTGAATACTCCAGATGACGTTTTGACATCCACTACCCGAACGAGGTTGTCCGGTCCGGGATATGTTTTGAGAACTCTTCCCATAGGCCAGCTCATTACAGGCACGTTGTCCTCTTTTATAAGGACTAACAATCCCTCTTTAATATTCGGAGATGCATGCTTCCATTTGTGTCGATTCTGAAGTTCTTGCAGGTACTCACATGACCATTGTTTCCAAAAGGCGTGCTTCAGTCGTGATACCAGTTCCCATCTTTTTACTAATGGTTTGCCGCCCGGAATGATGTTGGTATCAGGAGGAGCAGTTAGTGGTTCTCCAATCAGGAAGTGTCCTGGCGTTAAAGCTGATTCGTCAGTGGGGTCTGATGACATGGGAGTAATCGGCCGTGAATTGAGGATCGCTTCAACTTCAACGACCACAGTATTGAGTTCTTCAAACGTCAAAGACGCCGTGGCTGTAATTGATACTAGCAGCCGTTTTGCGGATTTCACCGCAGCTTCCCATAGGCCACCGAAGGATGGTGCTCGTGGGGAAATGAATTTGAAGTTTATTTCTCTTTTGTTGCAATGCTGAACTATGGAGTCCTGCGCATTGGTTGAGAAGATGCTGGTTTCGAGCTCTTTTAATTTATTGTTGGCTCCAATAAAATTTGTTGCATTATCGCAATGGATTGTCTGGCACTTCCCTCGACGTCCAAGAAACCGGCGGAGAGCGGCCAAAAAGGCGTCTGTTGTGAGGTCGCTTACCAACTCCAAATGAATTGCTTTCGTGGCGAAGCAACAGAACACTGCGATATAGGCCTTGTCGGGACGTTTTCCTCGAATCTTGTGATGAATCCATATGGGGCCGCAGTAATCTACTCGAGAGTTAAAGAAGGGCCGAGCCTGTGTGACTCTCTCGCTCGGTAGATTTCCCATGATTTGACTCATTAATTTGGGCTTGACTCTGGTACATCGCAAGCAGTTATGTACAATGCTTCTTGCCATTGTTTTGTCATTGATGATCCAATACTGTTGCCTAGCAATGGCGCGCAAGGCTTGGGCACCGCAATGCATGTTGGTCTCATGTAGTTCTCTTAAGATCATTTTTACAATTGTGTCATTGTAGGGGAGCAGAACTGGATGTTTTGCGTCTTCGGATAGGTTTGAATGTTCGAGTCTGCCTCCTACTCGAATTAACCCATCAGATCCAACGATGGGAGCCAATGATACAAGAGAACTCTTTTTGTCCACTGTTTTGTACCGTTTGAGCTGGTTACGCTCTGCGTTAAATTCGATTTGCTGAATCGTGCGCAGGATAATAATGCGTGCCTGGCTTAGCTCCTCCAGACATAGCGCCTTCGTTGGCGCTCTATTAAACTTATAACAGAACCGCAGCATGTACGCAACAATTCGTTGTAATTTGTAGAAGGAGTTACTGTGCCTACAGTTGTATATCTCCCCTCTGAATATGTCTTTAGCGGCCGCCATGCTGGCGAATTTCGTTTTTTGTTCTAAGTTCGTCGAAATAATGGCTGGCATCTTTGTCCAGCTTTCCTTTGATCCATATAGGAACAGGGGTCCATAAAACCACATACTGTTGCTCGAGAGTTTGCTAGCTGTTGTTCCTCTGGACAAGACGTCGGCTGCATTGTTGGCGGATGATACGTGACGCCATTGACACTGCTCCGTCACTTCTTGAATTTTAGCTATCCGATTTGCCACAAACGTGTGGTAAGTGGAAGCTGTTGCATCGATCCACCCTAACACGACGGATGAATCAGTCCAAAAGAACCCCGCAACCGTGTCTAGCGACAAGCGTAAATCTTGTCTGACTCTGTGCGTTAGTTCTGCGCCTAGGACTGCTGCGCACAACTCTAGTCTGGGCAAGGATTGCTTTGCTGTGGGTGCTACTCTGGACTTGGAACATAGCAGTCTCACCGAGGTTTGCTTATTTTTATACGTTGCTCGGACGTATATTGCTGCGCCATAGGCCTTTTCTGAGGCGTCCACAAAAGTGTGTAGTTCTTGCGTGACTGGAACCTTTCCGTCAAATATGTGTCTTGGAATTTGCAATTTATTTAGACTTTGCAGGTCAGAACGATATGTTTTCCAGTCTGACTGAAGTTCTAAAGGCAATTCATCATCCCAAGCCATTTTTGATTCCCAGAGGTGTTGCATGAATATCTTTGCCTTTACGACCACTGGTGCAAACAAACCTAATGGGTCAAAGATTTGTGACAACTCAGAGCACACCACTCGCTTTGTGATGACCAGCGCTTCGCTTTGCTGCGTTCGTCCGCAAAGTTTGTCTTTATTGGGCATCCATATGAGACCGAGTGTTTTAACACTGTATTGGTCCAAGGTTTCACCCAACTTAACATCGCTCACAGTATCCTCTTTTGGTATTCCTTGTAGTAGTTCTGCATTATTTGAACACCACTTTCGTAATTTGAAACCGTGTGGTAGCAATATTTTATTCAATTCACTTTGGATTTGAACTGCTTCTGCCACTGAGTCAGCACCTGTCAAGCAATCGTCTACGTAAAAATCATTTTCAAGCGCCGCAGACCCCAATGGGTAGTTGTCCCGTGACCGGATTGCTAAATGATTTAGACATTTCGTGGCTAAAAACGGAGCTGTTTTGGTTCCATACGTGACGGTTTTAAGTCTATAGTACTTAAGATCCTCGGATGGATCATTTCTCCAGACTATAAGCTGATGGAACTGATTATCTGGATTGATCCATACTTGCCGGTACATTTTTTCTATGTCCGCCGTGAACACATACTTGTGTATTCTGAAGCGTAGTAGTATGGCCATTAGCTCGCTCTGAACAGTGGGTCCTGTATGTAATATGTCGTTTAAAGATTTCCCACTTGATGTTTTGCATGAAGCATCGAACACCACTCGTAGCTTTGTGCTGCTGCTGTCAGGCTTCAGAACACAGTGATGTGGTATGAAGTAGTGATTGTTGGGTACATGTGTTGTTGGAACAAACTTCATATGTTCCAAGGCTTCATATTCTTTCATGAATTCAGAATAACCTTTCCGAACATCACCGGTTAATCGTCGCTCTAGTGCTAAAAACCTTTTGATCGCAATTTCTTTCGACTCCCCCAGGGCTGAAGGGTGCTCGGCGAACGGCAATTTCACAATAAATCGTCCGTCTTCTGCTCTCTTCAGAGTTTCTATAAAGTGTTTCTCACAATGTGCCTCTGACGGAGATCGATGTTCGTCTGGTTTTCCAAATTATCTAGCTTCCAAAACTTTTCAATCAGTGCGTCAGTTTCTTCACCGACACCGACACCACAGGCTATGGCTGATTGAGTTTTAGATTTAACTCTGCCTGCTACAATCCATCCGAGTTTCGTGTTTTGTAGCATGGCACCATCTCTTCCGACCTTCTGCTGATTTGGAAGGAGAAGCGAGTAATAGTGCTCGGTGCCGATTAGTAGATCTATCCTTCCAGGTTTATCAAACTGGGGATCCGCTAATGGACACTCATTGGGTATCTTTAACGCACAATGTGTTAGTGGTTGAGCTGGTTGGTCAGCTATGATGTGGGGAAGCACAAACGCTTCTATGCGCTGGCTGAAATCCCCGTGAAGAGAGCTAACGAGAATAGTTACTCTTGCTCTGCTCATTCTTGGTTGTCCTCCAATGCCTTCGATCCGGAGCTTTGTATCGTGGCGCTTTAGTGACAACATTGATGCTAATCGTTCAGTGATCAAATTAATCTGGGATCCTGAATCTAGCAGGGCACGAAATTTCGCTACTTGCCCGTTCTCTGTCTGGACCGCTACCTTTGCTGTTGCAAGAAGATTGTAATTCTTGTAAGCCGCGGCACCGACAGTTGGGGAATGAAGGTTTGTGACTTCCAGGTGCAACAGGGTGTGGTGTTTTTTGTCGCACTTGAAACAACTTCTTCCTTTACATTCCTTTGATTTGTGGTCGGTTTTGAAACAGTTGACACACATTTTTTGTTTTTGTACCCAATTCAATCTTTCGGATGCTGTTTTTGCGCGGAACTCCTCACATTTATATAACGCGTGATTTGGAGCCTTGCAATAGTAGCATAATGACTGTTTATCTGACGTGCTGGACGCACACGCTAGATTTTTCGGCTCTCTTTTAAATGCTGCCGTTGGCTTTCCTGAGCTCAAGACTCTGATTCTTTGCTCTAAGAATTCCAGCATTACTTGTAGCGGCTGGATCTCTACTGAATTACCAACTGTCTGCTCAAATAGACTTCTATTAGTCATGTCAAGCTTGTCGGTCAGCAACACCACCAAAAATGCATCCCATGTGGATACATTGATGCCTAGTCCCTTTAATGACGCAAGGGTTTCCAGAGTTGTTATATACAACTCCTGTATTGATTTGGCACTGTCAGAGAACGGGCTCTGATGAAGTAGCCGACGAATAACTGTATTCGCGATGAGCCGAGGATTGTCATATGACCCAACTATTATGCGCCATGCATGTAAGTAGTTGTCCTTATTTAGCTCGATGTGGCGTATTAATCTCTCCGCATTTCCCGAGAGAGCGGATTTTAGGTACCACATTTTCTTCACTGATGGCATGTTAGTATCATGAACCATACAGGAAAATAAATCATGGAATTGTTTCCATTTCATTGCATCCCCATCAAATTTTGGAATGTTTATCCGGGGCATTTGCACATCAATGCTATTTGTAGTAGGTATAACCTTTGCCATAAGTGCATTCTGCACCTCTGCTTGCAGTTGTAGGTATGCCTGCTTGTTATATCCACTGTCTATCGGGTTTTCGAATTCCTCGTAGACTGTCAAGTGGATCTCTTGGACTTGAGCCCATAAAGTTTTTAGTAAGTCTCCTGGGCCTCCCCCGGATGCCTTAAACTCTCGTAAGGCACCGCTTACGGACTCTAAAAGTTATCCTTGGCGTCGTTTGGTTTTGTTTTCGATTCGGCCCATCCTTTTTATAATTCCGGATGCATCTTGCGATCTCCTGCCCAATTTCTTGCTGGGCATCTAGGAGGCCTTGAGCGCTCGCATCTTCAACGGCTGGCTCTATAATAATTTTGGGGGCAATATTTTCCCTGTCCATATTTTCGTTCTTCGTTTCTGACCGTTGGGAGTGATTTATTTGCTATTAGTAGCTGGATGCGCTCCAACTCGCAACCGAGAGTGGTCGAAGAAACTGAACCCTTTTTTATGAACTGAGGGAGGTGTGGGGCCCTTAATCTACCGATTAAAGGGACATCGTCACACTGCTGTGAAGATCCTGTTGCTCTCTTAGCAGGAGTCTTCCTGATATCTTTATTGTGGAACGATAGAAATCACTATTCGTTCCTTTTTGACTTTTGTTCGAAAAGTGATCCTGGGCTTGCAGGATCACGTCAGGGTCACCAAAATGTTTATCTGAAATGTTTGAATAGAAGCAAAGGGTACATAAACCGATTGCTGGGTTGTTGCCGCAACTTGCACTTGAACAAATTGGACGTGGAGAAATTACTGAGTTCAGAGTAGAGTTGTCTGAGACTGATTTCATTCATATAAAGGTTCAATATTTATAGCTAATTCGATACATAGATATTGCTTAAGTGGTAAATTAATGGAAATATAGCAAAAAATATAAAAATGATAAATTAACAATTTTAAAAAGTGTAATTCTGCAATATTTTGTCGGTTGCATGAACTTGTAATGTCAGCAGTCCTTGCTGCTTTTCAGTATGTTGTTTCTGTAGTGTTTGGTCTTTTTTAATGTTCATCGTTTTATGTAGGTTTTTTGACCTAATATTTTCTTTATTATATATTTATTGTACTTGTGTCTTTGTTATGTGTAAATCGTGTTCTTGTGACCTAAATATTAAATGCTTATGACTTAACATATACATTGGGCAGTTAACTTTTTTAGACCATATATATATGGAAAATATTTCACTATCAAAACAGACCACAAACCATTAACATATCTATTTTCAATGAGAAACCCAACTTCCAAGTTAACAAGAATGAGGTTAGACTTGGAAGAATATCAATTTACCGCAGAATACCTTAAGGGAAAAAACAATTATGTGGCAGATGCCTTATCAAGAATAAGCATCGATGAACTAAAAGAAATGAATAGACAAATACTAAAAGTCACTACTAGATCCCAAAGTAAACAGAAAAATAACTGCGCAGTTTCAACATCTAGTTCGGATTTGCAAAAGCAACCGACAGCTTCTAAGCCCAAGATATTTGACGTCATTCATAACGAAGATGTTAAAAAAGTAGTGACCTTGCATTTAACAATATCAAAGTGTTCTCTCAAGAAGGGAAAACAGATATATGCAAGAATAAACGTTGATGATCTATATACCAATGGAATATTCAATTTAGATCAATTTTTCCAAAGGCTTGAAAAAATAGCCGGTATAAATAAGATTAGACAACTTAAAATGGCACCGAGTGAAAAAATCTTTGAACTCGTTTCAACAGATAAATTTAAAGATAAGGGCAATGAAATATTATTAAATTTAAGAGAAGTGCTACACCAGCCGGTGACCATAATAGAAAAGGAAGCTATTCTGTTTACATTACATGACGATCCTTTACAAGGCGGACACACAGGCATAACAAAAACGCTAGCAAAAGTAAAAAGACATTACTATTGGAAAAACATGATACGTGACTTTGCAAACCACGTAAAGAAATGTCTGAAATGCCAAATATCAAAAACCACAATCCATACAAAACGCCTTTGACAATAACAGAAACCCCATTAAAAGCGTTTGATATAGTATTAGTGGACACGATCGGTCCATTACCTAAATCAGACGAAGGTAACGAATATGAAGTCACTCTAATATGAGATAATACTTAACAAAATATCTCGTTACAATCCCTATACAAGACAAAAGTGCAAAAACAGTAGCAAAAGCCATATTCGAATCTTTTATTCTAAAGTACGGTCCAATGAAGACGTTCATTACGGACATGGGAACTGAATATAAGAATTCAATTATTAATGATTTATGCAAATATCTCAAAATTAATAATATAACATTAACTGCAAATCATCAACAAACATTGGGGACAATAGAAAGAAACCATAGAATATTTAACGAATACGTTATATCATACGTTTTGTCAGATAAAACAGACTGGGATATTTGGCTTATATACTTTACATATTGTTTCAATACAACACCCTCTGTTGTACATGGATACTGTCCATATGAACTAGTGTTTAGTAAAACCCCAACCTTAAACATTAAATTCAATAGCAGTGAATATATTACGCCACTGTATGACGTAGAAAACTTTGCAAAAGAATCAAAATTCAGACTCGAAAACGCTTATAAAAGAGCGAGAATGATGATTGAACAAAATAAGCAAAAACAAAAAGAAACCTATGATAAAAGATCAAATGATTTGAAATTAGAAATAGGAGATAAAGTTTTATTAAAAAACGAAGTAGGGCATAAATTAGACTTTAAGTATACAGGACCCTATAAGGTAGAAAGTATAGGAGAACGAGATAACATAACAATCTCAAACGTAAAGAATAAAAATCAAACAGTTCATAAAGATAGATTAAAGAAATTCTATTCATAATTCTATGGTGGCCACCAATCATTCAATCAAAAAAAAGAAAAAACAAGAAAGGAAAGCTAACTTCGGGCGGAGCCGATGTTGATATACCCTTGCAGTTCAGTCGCAGTCCGCTAGGTGGCGCCACGCATCTTATATTATTAGATATATAGAAGATCGTATATAGTCGGCCGATCCTTATGAAAAGTGGCAGATCAGATTGTTTTTCCCAAAATAGAATCTGTACTAAATCCCATCTTTCTAACTTAAAAAACACCAAAGTTATGCCAATTTCGATCGTTCTATGACAGCTATAGGATATAGTCGGCCGATCCTTATGAAATTTTGTACATAAGATATTTTGATCAAACATAACATGTGTGGAAAGTCCCAACCCTCTAACTTAAAAAACACCAAAGTTATGGCATTTCCGATCAATCAGTTATATGGCAGCTATAGGATATAGTCGACCGATCCCGGCCGTTCCGACTTATGTACTGCCTGCAATAGAAAGAAGGGTGTGTGCAAAGTTTCAACTCGATAGCTTTAAAACTGAGAGACTAGTTTGCGTAGAAACAGACAGACAGACAGACAGACGGACAGACGGACAGACGGACATGCTCATATCGACTCAGGAGGTGATCCTGATCAAGAATATATATACTTTATAGGGTCGGAGAAGTCTCCTTCACTGCGTTGCACACTTTTGACCAAAATTATAATACCCTCTGCAAGGGTATAGTTATATATATAATATACAATAATAAACAAAATAAATAAGATAACTATTTTTTCTGAGAAATTTTACATATGACAATAATGCAAACAAAATTAAAACATAATTTTTTTTGTTTAAATTTTTCTAAAATTCTTGATTTTAATCATAAAATATAAATTAATCAAATATTACTAAAATTTAATTAAAACATATTAAGAAAATCTCTAAACTCTACACTAAATATATATAATCAATAGATAATGCTGCTGATCCAGCCGTGATCCTGCAATCGAAAGGTGCGCCTACGCGCAATTTCGGAAAGATGTTTCCTTCCACTCTCGCCACTCTGTTGACGCTTGGCTCGAGCGCTCTCTGGATCTGGATGGACACGGCAGCCTGCAACTGAGAATTATGGACCTTGAGATCATCAGCAATATTATGTGATGAAGCTGCCCCATGCCCCTAAGGATTTTTTGTTGAAAGATGGAATTCAACAGGGGGAGGATGTTGGGACTTGTGCCAGCATCAAAAATCATAATTATTTCTATTTCTATTCTCTCAGTGTAACCAGCCGCAGCGGTCCACTAATTGTCCGTTATCAGCTGCTCCATATTCTTTGTTTCTCCCAGATTCGCATGCGCTTTGTTGTTCTTTTGTAGCGCATGCAGCTTGGGAGCTTTGGTGGAGCTTCTGCGCAAGCTCTTAGGCTTTATGACTTGTAATTCGGCATTGTTTTGGATCGGCCGCTGCGGTTGTTTTTGGGGTTAAATAGACCCAATAAAAATATTGAAATCGAATTGTGGATCGTGTATTAATTCGGTCGCTATCAAAAATCTGATAGCTCAACATTGGTGACCCCGACGTGATCGCGCTCTAATTGATTTGTGATCATTAAAGTGCTTAAAGGAAACCTTGCAAAGGAAAACTTGTTGCTGTTGTTTCCATTGCATTGCACCTTGCATCAAAAATCATAATTATTTCTATTTCTATTCTCTCAGTGTAACCAGCCGCAGCGGTCCACTAATTGCCCGTTATCAGCTGCTCCATATTCTTTGTTTCTCCCAGATTCGCATGCGCTTTGTTGTTCTTTTGTAGCGCATGCAGTTTGGGAGCTTTGGTGGAGCTTCTGCGCAAGCTCTTAGGCTTTATGACTTGTAATTCGGCATTGTTTTGGATCGGCCGCTGCGGTAGTTTTTGAGGTTAAATAGACCCAATAAAAATATTGAAATCGAATTGTGGATCGTGTATTAATTCGGTCGCTATCAAAAATCTGATAGCTCAACAGATAATAAGTTAATTCAAAATAACTCCATTTTATTGCGTTATTTTAAAAAAGGAGGGAGATGTAGTATGCATGGGTCATTATAGGAAGCATCCACTGTAGCAATACAATATTGTGCTACAGTGTTGTTATATAAACATAATGCCCCGGCCAAATAGCCAGTTATATACATATGCCTTAAAGCCTCACTCCTGGGAAGTGCATTGGTCAGCAAATTCCCATGAGTTGACAACGCATACAAGTGAGCCATGCATACTTACACCCTTACGCTCGGGCCGCTACCAGCCGTATATACAAGCATAGAAATACATATGTAAATTATATGTTTTAATTCCCGATTTAAAATAAAAAAAATAAAAATTATGATTTTTATTTTATAAATTTTATTATTAAGTTCAAGAATTAGTTATAAAGATATCCTATTGGATTGATCGTTGATTATAAACTGATTTTACAAATTCAATTTTCTTATAACTATAGCTTTTATCGGTGACAGCGACGCTGGCAGCATAGATGGACTTTGGTTGAATAGTTTGATTGGTCAGAGTTTTATGCTGACATGTAGGTTCCCAGGATGGGCACTTGTTTATGAATTTGGAGCAAAAGGGGTTTAATGTTTACGTCTACTGCCGTCGATAAAGGCGTGTGAATGGTTTATGTCTATGTTTATGTCTGGATGCCAATGATAATGCTATGGGAAAGGGTATATATGAATATAGCCGCGTCTGATCGCTGCCGAGCTTTTGTAGGCAGCGCAGCCGCGAGCAATAGAATGTTAATACACTCTGGATTTGACTTTTAAAGAAAAGAATAAAGAACGACATGGCTAAAAACCCAAAACATAATATCTATATAAAGATTATATTTTGTACTTAAAGTTTACACTACATAGATGTTGCAAATGTGGAGTGATAAGTTTTTCCAAAATGCTTTGGAATTGCTGACATTTTAGAGATGCCTCTATAATTAGCAGCGTCGGATTTTTTCCCTTTTTTATGGAGCGGAATAATGAATGATTTCTTCCACATAAGGGGAAAGATCGAAGTTTCCAGCGATAGATTAAAGAGTTTAACAAGCGGCTTGCACAATGCCTCGGCGCAGTATTTTAGAACACAGCCTGGTACTCCATCAGGGCCTGGCGATTACACGGGCTTAACCTTAAGAAGATCCGATAACACACCACTTTGATCGAAAAATGGGCAAAATATAAGGTTGGCTGATTGGATATTATAAGTGTTCAGGCTGAGCTGAACTGCTGCTAGGTGAATAGGTAGTTTGAAAAAACTGTGCAAAGAGATCGGCCATTGCCTGATCAGTGTTCGCATAAGAGTTCTCAAACGTAAGCAGTGGGGGAAAAGATACATGTTTTCGCTTAGTGCTTACAAAGTTATAAAACTGCTTCGGATCCTGAGTAAACTGAATCCGGCAGCGGCGAATATAACTCCTATAACATTCTGCGTTATGCACGGTGAAATTGGACCGCGCTACTAAGTATCTTGAATAACTAACTGTACAGCCAGATAATCTATGCTTGTATACCAAGGCGGATTCGTTGAAGCGGACGGATAGTTCCACAGCACGCAAGCGTCGAAAAATATGTTCAAAGTGTAATACAATTTTTGTAATGCGATGTTTATATCCTCGCATGCTAGTAAATCAGACCAATCAAATTCCAAAATTAACTTATTTAATTTCATTAAGTCAGCCTTACGAAAGAAACGAACTTTCTGAGATTTAGCTGTAGACTTAAGGTCAATAAAGTAATTTTTTTCGATTGAAACCTCAAGAGTGGGATGATATGGATCCTCAGGGTTAGAAAGGGGCAAAGTTCTGGAAAGAGTAATTACATCAAGATCAGAAACGAAACAGAAGTCCAACAGCCGACTTAAAGAATTTCTAACGTGGTTAACTTGCCCGAGTGACATGTCAAACATGCCCACAGGAAAGTCGTGGTGGGAGTTAAGCTGTAAAGACGGTAATTTTCAACATTTGACCATATAAGTTCTGGGATATTAAAGTCACCCAGAGCTATCAGCTGGTCACCATCAGACAGACGATCGAAAACCAAACGAATAGCGGACATATGTTGCCAGTATGTTGGCGGTTCGGACGAAGGTGGTATGTACGAAAAGGTAACATACAAAGATTGATCGGACAAAGTGATTTTGATGCAAAGAAATTCAATGTCACCAAACTCTAGTGATTTTACCTCTTCAGAAGCGAATTTGGAGTCAGAAATTAGCACTCCTCCTCCCCTTCGCAAAGTTCTATCATATTTAAAAGTGGTGTACCTACTAGGAAAAACTTCGGAGCTTAAGATCTCCGGCTTTAACCTAGTTTCTGTAAATACAATGCAAAATACGATGCAAAGAAAGAACTATCAGAATACAGTTTGGGAAGTTTACTACGTAACCCTCTTGTATTCTGATAGGTAAGTGTCTTCGACGAAAATGTTCTCTGGCCAAAAGCTGGTGGAATAGATCGTCTTGAACATCAGCAAGGGCACACGTATTTTGAAAGATGACGTGTGCCTGGTGTAAGAATATTTAAATTTTGTAATATCCACCACCTTTATGTCGGCTTTTGCTTTGGCTTTGATGAAAGCCGAGATATCAATCTCCGAGGTATCAGGGGCAAGCCGGGAAACAAAAATGTGTTTCGATGGTGGGATCACCTGGAAGGGATTTGGTGCCGCCGTAACTAATACTGCGGCACAAAAACAAACGTGAGAAGACCTTATTCCTTGTCTGTTAAATTGAGTTCTATCTAAGCTATTGAACTTCCTATTTCTCCATTTTTCCACTTGCCTGCTCGTCCCAAAGGAAAATCAATACAAAATTCATTAAATTTGATTTCGAAGGTAAATAATTTTAGAGCACCTTATACATAATTACTAACTATACATAATTTGTGCCGAGCAAGATAAAGTGCTTTTTCCCCAATCGCTGACCCAAACGGATTGTCTGCCCCAAAAATGTAATCTTATATAAATCCTTTTTATACCAGTAGCCCGTTTCCATGCCAATCGAAAACAGCATCAGAGTAACCTTATGATTTATGTTACTAATATTTTATCTGTCTTAGAAGGCCGTTCCTTTTAGAAAGTCTGTAGACCACTTTGAAAATATTTTTAGAGCTCAGTCTGCCTCTGGCCGGCAACGCGTGAACATATATTTTTATTTCACGCAAAAAAAAATTTTTATTTTCTTATTCAATTTTTTATATTATTTATTTTACTTTATTTAATTTATCAAGATAAGCAATCACATCCAGATATTCCGTTTAGTTCTTCCGAAATATTTTGAATTTTTATGGGTAATCTAATGGGCTCCTCGCTCTTGTCATAACCTGAGCAGATACGACTCTGACATCCTTCTTACCTCATTTTATTTTTTATTTATTTATTGTATTAAGGCTTAGTTTATACGAAATAATCGTTAATCCACTCTAGGATTCAAAAACGGTTAGCAAAAAAACAAAAAAAAAAAAAGGCGGGGAATATATTTTGGGTATTTCTAAAATAAATCATATTTTTTTAAATTCATTTCCTTTACTTATTTAAATGTTCAATCGCTGAACATCCAATTATTCCCCTTGAGATCTTCAGAGATATTTTTATTTTACAATAACTACTTGCCATGTCTTTCGGTTTTCAGCAGATACGATTCTGTCATCACATTTTGATTATCTGATATATATATTATCTAGCAATCGCCCTAGGAGTAAGATATCTGGCCGATCTGCCTTGTTTTCTTTTTTTTATTTTTCCAAAGCAATCAAAACATTTGTTATTTTATTTAGTTTCCTTATTTTTTGTTTATTTTTATTTTTTCTCCAAGTTGGTCCTTAACTGATCGCCAAAAGAATGATGGTTGGGACCCTCCTTATTTTAAAATACTACTTTAAAAACTTTAAATTGCTAATGCCTGTAAAGTTATCACTTCAACACTTTATGGGCCCCCTTTTAATGACTCATCACGCGGTCAACTCCCACTTTAACTTTAGTCCAATAAAACAGAGTCTAGACAAAATTAAAAGCCCATAAAGGAGTAACGAGTGGTAAAATTGTTTTTTATTATGTTATTTTTTTTTTAATAATTCAATAGTATAAATCCAATCTTTTGTTTATTCATTTCAAATGGGACCTTCTCCAAATACACCCCATAGAACGTCACTCATTAAATAAAAATTAAATTATATATTCAAAATAGGTTATAACCATAATAAGTGAAAGCAGGTTCTGTGGGAAGACAAATATCCTAAACGCACTTCCTGGCAGCCGAGCTAGATTGGAGCTAGATTAATCCAAATGTACTAGTAGTTTCATTTTATTTCACTGCCTAATTGCCGAAATATGCTCTGGGACGCAAACAACTTTTCGTGTGAAATTCTAATTAAATTCTCGAGGCGAATTGTGGCGTTCGCTTTTCGCCAAATCTGAATTCACTGTCAACTATTGGCAGCAGGCCAGGATTTTTCATTCCGAACAACTGTTGAACTGGAGGCAACACGCATACGAGTCTGAATACGAAGAAAGCGTAACGGCTGACGGGTAAGGCTTCTTTGAAAAGGGGGTCACTCTGAACCCACCACCTGAACCAAGTGACACCTTAGTCCGGCCCGTTGCAAGATGGTGTTTTGGGATGGGAAGTAGGTAGGTGCAGTAGTAGGTGCTACTTAGAGGCGGCAACCCAAGCGCATACGGTGCGGTTACTCGCTAGATGTCCGGGGCTATTTATTTGAGAGGAGGATCCCTGAGGAGGGTCCTGCTATGGGATCTTCGGCTTATTACAAGACAAAACCCTTGCCTTCATAGTTATTGCAATTGCAACAACGAAAAGGTAGGCCCAGGCTCAGACATTTTGTAGACTTGGGTTAACAACCAGACTTTTTCGGAGCTTTTAAATTTATTTTTGACTTTTGTACTCTTGAACTATCAACAATTTGCATTACACTATTTTTATTATCGACAGAATTACATTCGACAGATAAAGGTAAGCTATACGAATTTACTACACGAACAATCGTGGGCTGCTATCCTCACACAAGTAAGGGGGAAAAGCTGCAGAGGTTGCTATCATGTCTTCGCGACTCAGCCTTAGAAGCAGTTCGTTTCTTGGAAATCTCCGAAGAGAATTATGTCATTATGTAACGAACTGTTTTTGCTAATGTTTTGTTCGCAACAAATGGCGCGACTAGCTCACAGAGTTTTGGGGGTACGTTCCACCGAATTTATAGATTCGACGTGATTGCCCGAGCCCAGAAAAAACACATTTAAAACAAATCCCCTTTATTATGCTAAGTTTACAAAAAGGGTGAATCTCCCCGGCCGCTTGGCTCAGCCGACCGACCGCTCGTCCTCCCATCGATCCCCGATCCCCGCTCCGGGTTGGTGCCAATACACACGCCCTCCCAAAGCTCCCGGCAGGTCGTATGGTCTTGGTGCCTGGCGCCGAAACGGCTCACGGTTCCCTTCGTTTGGACTCACGGGCTCTGTGTTGCGGGGCCTGTGTTGTTGCTGTTGTCTTCTTCTTTGCCTCACCGTGGATGCCCTTTCGCCGTGGCCGGCACCTAATCCGTGTTAACAGACCGATCGGCTCACCTCCCAGGCATACGCCGGGCAGGATATGCCTTTCGCTGCTTAGCGGCCGGATCAGGGCACGAAGGGCCTACCTACCCCGCAGGATCTATGGCAGGCCAGAGGTTTTGGCGTCGCGTCTCCTTTAACTCCAGGTCTTACGCTGTGCATACGCTTCAACGCCTTGATCAGGATTCTAATGACTCTCCCGGGGTGTCCCTGCTTGGTTTCACTGTTGGGCTTGAGTTCCCGAGTTGGCTATCCCTTTCTTCATAGGTTCACACCTGGACTTATTGATCAGGAACCGACAAGGCGTACGACAGGCCGATCCGTCGCTATCGCCAGGATACCTGTCGTGTCCGGGAATAACCTAACCCGACTCGATTTACCCTTGGGCTTCGGTTCCGCCGCGGATCCTTGATCCTATTCCCACTTGCTCCTGACTTCTATTGCTTGATTGACTCGCGTACCGCCGCTGGACTTACACAGGGGGTCCTTTGGCTACTGACTCGCAGATCCTTCGCACTCGCTCTAAATACCGCACTTGAGACTGGAATTCCTGGATTCCTCAAAGGAAACTTTGCCGCTTGAATGTCAGACTTACCCACGGGGGTCTACTACTCAACCCATCCAGCTTCCCTAGAAGACTCGGTCCCGATTTGCTCCAGGGGCCCTCCTTATAAAGTGCCAGAAGCGCCCGTTAATCCTTGCAAATCTACTTCCTGCCGTTAATCTTCCGCTCGTTTACTTTCTCCGTTAGCTTTCTCCAATTCCCGCCGCATTTCTATCGGCGGGCTTTCTTTACTTGCCCCCCCGTATTGTTATTGTGCAGGTCAATCCACCAGATATCCCCGCGCACCCTTCATTCCCCGCCATCCCCGCTTTCTCCTATCACCTTCGAGCGCGGCCGCGGAGACCCGCCCGGGCCCGTTACGTTTCACGGTGATTCCTCCTCCTCCTTCTTTCGTGCGCGACGCCGTGCTGGTTCCTCTTTCCCCCGCATGCCGTCCGTGCTCGACGCATTTCTCCCTCTCCGTTTTTTCCCAGCGCTGCTGGGCCCATCCAACGCTGCCGTGCTGACTTGCTTGTTCCGCCCCCGTTGCTGCCCCTCTTGCCACCTGTCTTAGCGTGTGGGACATCTAATCTCCTCTAATCTCCCCCCTTCTTCGGGAACGACAGAACCTTCATGGTTCCAGCTTCATGTTTGTTGTTTTTTTGTTTTTGTTTGTTTTTTTCGTGCGCGTGGATAATTTGTGTGGATACCCTTATCCACCTCCCCCCTTCTTCGGGTGATGTTAGGTTCGTTCCCCTTCCATTTCCCTTTTGTGCTGTTGTATGTGCAGTTTTTCCTTCCGATGTATATTTTCTCCTTCATCTTTTTCCATATCAGTGTGTATACTTTTTAAATATATATTTTTCTCTTTAATATTTTTTCTCTAGTATCTTTTCAATTTTTTTTTTTATATTTTTTTTTCATGGATATTTTTCATATTTTCATTTTTCTAATATATATATATATTTTTTTTTATATTTTTTTTCCATGCATATTTTTTATATTTTCATTTTTCTAATATATATTTATTTTTTTTAAATATATTTTTTTTCTTTTTTAAATATTTTTCTATTTTTTTGATATTTTTTTCCTTTTTAATATATTTTTTTTTATACATTTTTTATACCCTTGCAGAGGGTATTATAATTTTGGGCAAAAGTGTGCAACGCAGTGAAGGAGACATCTCCGACCCTAAATTCTTGATCAGGATCACCTCCTGAGTCGATATAAGCATGTCCGTCTGTCCGTCTGACCGTCTGTACGTTAGTCTGTTTCTACGGAAACTAGTCTCTCAGTTTTAGAGCTATCGAATTGAAACTTTGCACACATCCTTCTTTCCTTTGCAGGCAGTATATAAGTCGGAACGGCCGGGATCGGTCGACTATATCCTATAGCTGCCATATAACTGATTGATCGGAAATCCCATAACTTTGGTGTTTTTTAAGTTAGAGGGTTGGGATTTGGTACAGATTCTATTTTGGGAAAAAAATCTGATTTGTCGAATTTCATAAGGATCGGCCGACTATATCCTATAGCTGCCATATAACTGATTGATCGGAAATGCTATAACTTCGTTGTTTTTTAAGTTAGAAGGATGGGAGTTTCAATGGGGGTTCCTCTTTGGGCATAATAATTCGATATGCCAAACTTCATAAGGATCGGTGAACTATATACGATCCACTATATATCTAATAATATAAGATGCGTGGCGCCACCTAGCGGACTGCGACTCAACTGCAAGGGTATATAATCTTCCGCTCCGCCCGGATAGCTTTCCTTTCTTGTTTTTGTTCTTTTTTTCCCAGTGTTCCTTTTTTTTTGTTTACCTCCCAAGTTTAAGGAAACTTGCCACTCCAACCTCGGCCTATCCGTCGTGGCCGGCCACACCCATGGACCTCGCGCCCATGGTTCCTGCTCCTCCTCCTTCCCTTCTGCTCCTGCGGGTGCGGGGTGGGTGGCCGCACCGGCTGCCACTTCCGGCTTGGCCACTCCCGTGGCCCCGCCTCCTTCCTGACCCACCGGCCCCGCCGGGTGGCCCTGCTCCGCTGGCATCTGCGGCGCGCCGCTCTTCGGAGCATTGCGGCACGCCCTGGAGCTGCCTCCACCTTCCATCGACGGACCTCTTCTTTGGTAATTTCCTCGGCCAACCTTCCTCTGGCCCTTGCCAGCGCCAGTGTTGGGTCCGCCTCCCTTCTCTCCTGTCTCCTCCTCCGTCTCCTTTGCCTCGACAGCAGCTCCAAGCTGGGCCGGTGGTCCTCCTCCTCCGCCTGCTGAGGTGGCCTTTTTATACGCCTGCTGAATAGAATAGTTCCGTTCTTACGGTTCTTTTGTCCTCTTTCCTGCTCCCGTTGTAGGTCTCTTCCTTTCTCCGTTTGTTTGGCTTTCAGCCTTTTCTTTCCCCCCTTTTTTTTGTATGTTGACATTATGGGTGTGTTGCACATTCTTCTTTTTCTTCTTCCCTACGCCTGCGGTGCCGATTCCTCCACCTGGGCTTTTAGCTCACTTACGTGCGCTCTCTTCTCTTTCTTCGTGCTCCCGGGACGTAGCATGGCGATCACCGGCGAAATGAAATTCGTCACTATGTATGGCCCGTCGTATCTCGGCACTAGTTTCGCCGCAAAACCTTCGGCCTCTTTGGACAAATGCTGCTCCTTTGCCCACACCATGTCGCCGATCTTCAGGCTCCACTCCCGCCTCCTCAGATTGTAGTGCCGAGCTTGCTCCTGCGCCGCGCGCTCCATGGTTCTCCGCACCAACTCAAACACTTCCTGTAATTTTGTCGCATTTTCTGAGGCGGTGGCTTGTGGTTCTCCTGTCCCCAATGCCCCTTTGTCGAATATCGCTTTCGGCATTCTTGGCTCTCTGCCTTGGGTTACAAAGCATGGTGAATATCCCGTGGAATCTAACACGCTCGAATTCACCGCCAGCATTAATTCTGGTCCTTAACTGCAAACTGGGCGATCATCGTCTTCACCGTCCTGTTTGCCCTTTCCGTAGGGTTTTACTGCGGCGTGTATGGTGCTGTACACTGATGGCAAACTCCGTGCTCCTCGAGAAATTTCTTGAAGCTAATACTGGTGAACTGGACACCATTGTCAGTCACCATCACCTTTGGCACCCCGTATCCATTTGGCACCAATAGCATTGTGTTTCCATGCTTGGACCTCGGCAACGGTCCCACGAAGTCCGCACATACCGTCGCCCACGGCTCCTCTGGGACCTGTGTCAGCATTTTCCCTGCGGCATGCATCTGGCTCGGCTTATATCGCATGCATGTCTCGCATTTCCTGCCATAGTTCTTTACATCCCTTTGCATCCCTGGCCAGAAGTACCGTGCTGCTACTTTCGCAATCGTTTCCTTTCCGCCTAGATGTCTCGCTGAGGGTGCGTCGTGGTTCTCCTTCAGCACCTGTTGCCTCATGTCCATCGGCACACATAGTTTCCACGATGCCACTTCCTCGCTTCCGGCTCTGTGTGTGGAACATGTCGGTAAATCAGGCCTGCCTCTTTAACATATTCCGAATATATCTTTGGGTTTTCCTTTATCTTCTTCTTCAGTGTGCCTATCCAAATGCATTCTGTGTCTTCGATTGCTGTGGCACTCCTCAGCTTCTCCACTATCGGCTGGCGGGAAAGTGCATCCGCGACTACGTTCAGCTTGCCTTTTCCCATCTCGCGATCCTTCCAAGTGGGCTTTCTATAACCATTTCAGCGCCATGTGATCCGTGAACACGTCGAACTGGTACCCCTCCAGGTACGGTCTCATCTGCCGAATGGCCCATATTATTGCCAGGCACTCTTTCTCCGTTGCCGAGTAATTCTTCTCCGCGCCTATTAACGTACGGCTGGCGTAAGCGACCACTCGCTCGCCCTCATCCGTATCCTGCGTCAGTACTGCACCCACGCCGTAGTCGCTGGCATCTGTTTGCAGCACAAACATCTTCGTGAAAGTCTGCTAAACGCGAATTTAACTTCTCAAACGCCTCTTGGGGTCTTGCCATCCACTCGGCCTTTGTTCCCTTTCGTAGGAGATCGTTCAACGGCCTTGCGATCTCATCGAAATCAGGGACGAATCGCCGATACCACGACGCCATCCCGATAAATTGCCATACCCCTTTCACGTTTGTCGGGGGTTCCAATTCCGTAATCGCTGCGACTTTTCCCGGTTCCATACCAATCCCTTCACTTGTTATCCAGTACCCAGGTACAACAGCTCTTCCCTGAAGAAATGGCACTTATCTGTGTTTATTCTTAAGTTTGCCGCCTTCAGTCTTCGGAACACTTCATTCAAATTTGCCATATGCTCCTCCTTCCTGCGTCCGATCACGATAATTTCATCTTGATACGCAAATGCGTGCGGAGCCATATCCGGGCCTATGACCTGGTCTAAAGCCCTTTGAAATGTTGCCGAGGCCGAGTGTAATCGGCATCACCTTCCACTGGTACAGACCTTTCCCTGGTACCGTAAAGACCGTATACTTCCTGCTCTCTTCCTCCAGTGGGATTTGCCAATAGCCATCCTTCAGGTCGAGGCTGCTGAAAAATTTTGCCTCCACTCAATTGCTCCAATATGAAGTTTATCCTTGGCATAGGGTACGCAGCTTTTACTGATTTTGCGTTGATCTGCCGAAAGCCCACGCACATCCTCCACTGACCCGTCTTTTTCCTTACCATGACAATGGGTGAGCTGAAGGCGCTATTGGACAGCTCGATACATCCCTTCTCCAGCAGCTCTTCCACTTTTCCATTGATTTCCCCTTGTATTTTGGGGTTTTTTGGGTAATATCTTTGTTTTATTGGGATGTCGTCCTTCATCGTGATTTTATGCTGGGTTATGTTTGATCAACCATTCTGGTTTGTGAACGCCGCCAGCTCTTCTTCGATGAACTTTTTGTTCCGCTCGCTCTCCCATTCTTCCGAGGGTCCAGTTATGGCTATGGACAGCCTATCCTCCAAGCATCCGCTCCATCTTTCTCTTTTCGGGATCGTGACTTGGTGGCCTGCGCAGTTTATTGTTGTGCCGAATTCTTCGAGGAAATCCCATCCAAGCACCGCGCTGTCTTCCATGCCTGGCAACACTAACATATTCAACTCCTTTGTCTTGTTGCCAAAGCTTACAGTTGGTAGGAGTACCATTTGAGTCTCGGTGTGGCTCCCGTTAGCCAACTTTCCTCGTCTCCTTGTTGCTTTCCGTTCTCCGGCGATTCCCGGGTTCTCTACTAGCTCTTTTGAAATGAAGCTAGCCGTTGCTCCGGTGTCTATCATGGCCCTCACTTCTGCACCTCCGACCTTGATGACTGCCGCCAACTGCTGATCTTCTCCTGTTAATCCTCCAACTAATTCTGAGAGGCAGCACCTTGCGATCTCTGCCTTCCTCTCTACGGCTGAGACCGCTGCACGTTTCCCGCTCTTTGGCAGCACTCTGTGCTTCTCACCCCTATTGCGCCGCACATCCTGCAGAACAAAATTCTGGGGTACCAGCACCCACTGGCCCTATGGCCCATGTCTAGGCGTCGCTGCCCACTGCAAGTTCGGCTGCCTTTGGCTTTGGCTTGCTGCCCATCGTTGACTCGGCTGCTGTTGCCTTGCGCCTGTCCATTGCTGGCTCGGATGCTGTTGCAGTGGCATTTGTCGTTGCTCCTGCGGCTGCCATCTCTGCCCTTAACCCTGTCCTGGGGGCTCTGATGCTCCGGTGGCTTCTGGTGACGTTCTTCTTTTGGCCACCCTCTGTCTGCCGTGGCGGCTTGCCTGTTAAAAACCTCTTCTTCCAAGGCAAGCTCCTCGAATTCCTCGGCCAGACCCATCACCTCCTCGAGCGATGCACATGCGTATGGCCTCATGAACATTTTCATGCGCGGCATGCAGTTCTCCACTAGCCTTTCAATGACCTCCTTTGTGGACTTTCCTAAAGGCTTCCAATCCAATTTTTCTTCCCCATCTTGAAGCTGTGTTACTCCTAGTCCCTAAAGCAATCACGTAGTTTGGGCGCCAGGTGTAACGAACAGTTTTTGCTAATGTTTTGTTCGCAACAAATGTCGCGACTAGCTTACAGAGCTTGGGGGTACGTTCCACCGAATTTATAGATTCGACGTGATTGCCGAAGCCCAGAAATAACACGGTAAGCTTTGTTTAAAACAAATTCTCACCGGTGAATCTCACCGGTCGCTTGGCTCAGCCGACCGACCGCTCGTCCTCCCGTCGATCCCCGATCCCCGCTCCGGGTTGGTGCCAATATACACGCCCTCCCAAAGCTTGCGCCCGGCAGGTTGTGTGGTCTTGGTGCCTGGCGCCGAAACGGCTTACGGTTCCCTTCGTTTGGACTCACGGGCCCTGGGTTGCGGGGCCTGTGTTGTTGCTGTCGTCTTCTTCTGCCGCTGCTCGCTCGTCGTCGCTGCTGCTCCCTCGTCGTCGCTGCTTCTGTTGCTGCTCTTCCGTTGCGGGTGCCGTGGACCTTTGGTATCTTTGGCTCACCGTGGATGCCCTTTCGCTGTGGCCGGCACCTAATCCGTGTTAACAGACCGATCGGCTCACCTCCCAGGTATACGCCGGGCAGGATATGCTTTTCGCTGCTTAGCGGCCGGATCAGGGCACGAAGGGCCTACATACCCCGCAGGATCTATGGCAGGCCAGAGGTTTTGGAGTCGCGTCTACTTTAACTCCAGGTCTTACGCTGCGCATACGCCCCACGCCTGGATCAGGATTCTAATGACTCTCCCGGGGTGTCCCTGCTTGGTTTCACTGTTGGGCTTGAGTTCCCGAGCTGGCTATCCCTCGCGTTACAGGATCACACCTGGACTTATTGATCAGGAACCGACAAGGCGTACGACAGGCCGATCCGTCGCTATCGCCAGGATACCTGTCGTGTCCGGGAATAACCTAACCCGACTCGATTTACCCTTGGGCTTCGGTTCCGCCGCGGATCCTTGATCCTATTCCCACTTACTCCTGACTTCTATTGCTTGATTGACTCGCGTACGGCCGCTGGACTTACACAAGGGGTCCTTTGGCTACTGACTCGCAGATCCTTCGCACTCGCTCTCGCTCACTTGAGACTGTCGGACTTACCCACGGGGGGGTCCTTCAGCCTATACTCCTAATTCCTCCAAGGAAACTTTCCCGCTTGAGTGCCAGACTTACCCACGGGGGTCTTCCATTCAACTCTTCCAGCTTCCCTAGAAGATTCGATCCCGATTTGCTCCAGGGGCCCTCCTTATATAGTGCCAGAGGCGCCCGTTAATCCTCGCAAATCTACTTCCTGCCGTTAATCCTTCGTCCTCCGTTTCTCTCCGTTAACTTTCTCCAATCCCGCCGTCTTTCTATCGGCGGGCTTGCTTTATTGCCCCTCCCCCGATTGCCCTGCTCGGGCCTCCGATCCGTATTGTTTTTGTGCCGGTCATCGGTCTTCGTCCAGATACCCCGTGACCACCCCCCCCCCCCCCCCCTTTGGTCATTCCAAATGCATTTCTGTGTTGTGTGCATTTTCTAAACACAGCTGCGCAGTCGCCGGCCGCTTCATTCCCCGGCGTCCCCGCTGTTTCCTATGACCTTCGAGAGCGGCCGCGGAGGCCCGGCCGGGACCGTTACGTTCCACGGTTATTCCTCTTTCTTCTTCTTTCGTGCGGCCATCCGGCTGCGTCATTGTCCAGGTACTTCTTCAAAGGTTGGATCCAGCTACTCAGGCCAAGTGGGAGGAAGGTCAAAATGCCTCGAACTCGGATCTCATCCCTACTTGGGAGTCGATGGCAGAGTTTTTGGAACATCGTTGCAGGACTTTGGAGGCTATGGATGTGGCCTTGGCCGCTTACGCGCCGGGCACTCAGGTGGGAAGACATAGAGTCGCAAATAACAGTAGAGCATTCTTTATTATTACTAATTCACCTGCCTCTGCTTGTATATTATGCGGTGGGTAGTCCCATGTAGTTTCTGCATGCCCAAGATTTTTGTCATTGCCCCATGACAGCCGCCTTGGCGAGGCTAGGCGACTAGGCTGATAATTGTCGCAGTTGTGGGAGGAGGCATCACAGTCTGTTGCATTTTTTGGAGCTACAGTCTTCCAGCAGCCAGCCTTCTGTGCCGTCTACATTAGCCGCAGCCGAGTGCGCCGAGCCAATAGGCGCTTCACCATCCACGGCTAATGCTTTAGTTGCCCAGGGTCGCAGCAGTGGGATAGCCTTACTGGCCACAGCGAACATTCTCATTCGGAGTCGTTCTGCCATGCCGGGCTCTTTTGGATTCTGAATCACAGGTTCACGTGATTACGTCCCGACTGGCTAGTCAGCTGCAGCTTCGCAGACGCAAATCGTACGTGGCAGTATCGGGCATTGGCGACACTGGCTTCGCGACAGACGGATTCTCTGTTGATGTGCTCCTACGATCCTATTGCTCTGATTATTCGGCCCTCTTCAACGCTGTAATCGCCACCAACATCACTGACCATCAGCCTAGTTTTAGCTTGGATGTCTCCAGCTGGAATATTCTTTCAAACCTTACTTTGGCTGATCCCCAGTTCTTTCGACCGCAGCGGATCGATTTACTTAACGGAGCCAGTATATTCTATGATCTGCTGTGTGTTGGTCAAATCCAGCTCTCAGCTGGCCTACCATTGTGAAGAGCCCAAGCCAGCTGGGTGAGCGCTTAGAGTGTCTGCTCCGTAAATTTTTGAATTCGATGACTGCTCCGAGCCCATTGTGAAGTGGACGAAATTTTGCTCGGCTCGAGTCAGGCGCCTACTCGGTGAAGCTGCCGTTGAAGGTCAGCTCTGAGTTGCTAGGTGAGTCGTACTCACGAGCCGTGCGGCGATTTCTTTCCCTCGAAAGGAAGCTTTGCCGTCAGCCTCAATTAGAGAATCAGTATACCGCCTAGTCCACGACCTGCCAGACAGTATTTCCTGCCACATCACTGCGTATTGAAGGAGGACAGCTCAACAACCAAGCTCAGGGTTGTTTTTGATAGTTCGGCTGCCACTACGTCTGGGTATTCATTGCCACTACGTCTGCTGCACATTCTTCTAAGGTTTCGTTGCCATCGAATGGCCATTACAGGAGATATTTTCAAAATGTAAAAGGACAGCTATCTGCAGTGCATTCTTTGGCGGAATTCCACCCAGGATGAGTTGCAGGTTTTTAAACTGGATAAGGTCACTTATGGGACAAAGACCTCATTTTTATCAATTCGAGCAATGCATCAGTTGGCAGAGGATGAGCAGTCTATGTTTCCGAAATTCTGCGTCGCTTTTTTTATGTTGATGGTCTAATTTCCGGAGGTGACTCCATAGAGGAGCAGCAAACATCGGGGATCCTCACCAAGGGCCAATTTTGGTTGAGAAAGTGGTGCTCCAATTTTTCTGAAGTGCTCTCTGACGTACTGGAAGAGGATCGAGAGTCGTTCCTAAGGTTTGATGATGGCAGCAACTTTACGAAGACTTTTTGGCCTAGCTTGGGATCCTTCTACTGATCGCTTGCTATTTTCATTTGAAGGGCTTCAGTCACCCTCGAAGCCCACTAGGCGCATCATCCTCTCCTCAATCGCCCGGCTTTATGATCCGATAGGGCTTGTTGGACCTGTCATTACGAAGGCGAAGATCTTTCTTCAGAAGCTATGCCGTGAGAAGTTGTCCTGGGTTGAAAGTCTACCTCAAGCTCTTCACTCCGATTGGTCATGATTTGTTCCAGCTACGCCATGGCGCAGCGTGCTGAATTCCCTGAATCACAGTCTGAAGTGAAGATTCATGGACTTTGGGACGCCAGCATCGAGGCTTATGGTGCTTGCATTTATGTCGTATCGAAGGGTACAAGGTCAGAAAGTCATTTACTCTGCTCAAAGTCCCGAGTCGCTCCTCTAAAAACAGTTTCGGTACCGAAACTGGAGTTATCTGGAGCAGAGTTGCTGGCTCGGTTTATGTCGGAAGTAGCTCAGTATAAGGTCTACGATGGGAGGTATTTCTGCTGGTGCGATTCTGCTGTGGTGCTGTCCTGGATTCGGGAGGAGCCCGGTTGTCTTAATGTTTTCGTCGCCAATCGAGTTTCAACAATCCAGAAATTGACCAGAACGATGGAATGGCGTTATGTTCCTACGTCTTTGAACCCGGCAGACATCCTCTGGCGTGGTGCTCTTCCCAAGGAGTTAGTTACTGACAACCTGTGGTCCCATGGTCCTGCGTTTCTTCTTGGACTTCAAGACCAGTGCCAGCAGCGGTGCTATCTGAAAAACCCACTCTGGAGCTAAGGGCAAGGGTTCTGCTAATCAAATCCCCGTACGTTGACGTGACAGCTGGGTCCAAGTACGCCAACTCTTTTCCAGCACTGCAGCGTGTGTTCGCTTATGTGCAAGTTCTCACAGCGAGTCCGTCACAAGGGTGTCACTGCTAGCGACATCAAGGCTGGAACCCACCTACTATTGCGTCTGGTGCAGCGTGGGTATTTTTGGGATGACATAAATGCGCTTCAGAATGGAAAGGAAATTTCGTCAGCCAGCATACTTGCCACATCCTCTCCTTTTTTAGATAAGTTTGGCCTGTTGCGTGTGGAGGGTCGTTTAAGAAATTCTACATTGGATTTTGATAGTCGCCATTCAATTATATTGCCTAGATGCCATCCAGTTACTTGGGCTAAAATTGTTGATTTCCGTGAGCGTAATCTACACACGGGGCCTCGTTGCACCGCGGTTGCCAGGTTTTCGGAGTGACTGGTGTGGATTTTTGCGGCCCATTTTACTATAAGCCAGAAGTTTGCAATAGAGCTCCCGTAAAATGTTAGGTGAGTGTT
The DNA here is from genome assembly GCF_017639315.1 of Drosophila ananassae. Lineage (NCBI taxonomy): Eukaryota > Metazoa > Arthropoda > Insecta > Diptera > Drosophilidae > Drosophila > Drosophila ananassae. Next base: position 56,258 of record NW_025319105.1, on the reverse strand, counting down.
TTCATTTGCTTTGCTACTAAAGCCGTGCACTTAGAGCTTGTAAAGGATCTATCCACATCTGCTTTAAAACGGTTTATATGCCGAAAGCCTCAGCACATTTGGTCTGACAATGCGACCAATTTTGTTGGAGCTAAGAACGAGCTAAAGGAGCTGCTCGAACCTCCTCTTCATAAGCGATGAGCATCAACGCGCGCTTCTGGAGTTTTGCGCGATTGAGTCCATCGAGTGGCATTTTATTCCCCCTCTGACAAAACCGCCAAGCATCATTTTTACCGGTCCGTTGGATCCTCAGTTCTTGGATTTGTCGAGCTGCGAACTCTGCTCTGTCACATTGGTGCTGTCATAAACTCACGGCCTTTATTGTCTCTTTCAGAGGATCCTGCAGACCTTGATGTCCTAACGCCATCCCATTTTTTAACTGGTGGCCCGTCAGTCCGTTTTATCGAGCCTGATTTCACAAAGCTGAATTTCAACCGTATGGACAGCTGGCAGCGATGGAAGGAGGAGTGTTTAAGCCTTCTTCAGCAGCGCTCCAAATGGCGTGCGTCCGGCCCTGCCTTGGCTATTAACGATTTGGTGCTAGTCAAGGACGAGAGCCTACCCCCCATGAAGTGGCCGTAGGCTAGAATTCTGGATCTAGTCTGGGGGAAGTGTGTCGGGTAAGGCAGCAGCATAAATTGGCATATACATAAATGTAATAATTATAGTTAAGCATATAATCATTTTCTCATCGCTTTGTTAGTCGCCTTAAGCCGACTCTTCTCGGCCACTCGGCTTTATTTTATCTTTGTTATTAAGTTAACGAGCTTTCGCCCGTCCTATGCTAAAAGGCGGCCTCACTTGTACTCTTTACCTCAGTCACACATTCTAAATCGGAGCTTTCTGTCACTCCATTTCATATGCAAATAAATAAACATTTTTAACGTTGTGAAACAAATAATTACCTTTTTATATATGCCAATTTATCCCGTAGCTGCTGCCTGACCCGACACTTATTTTAACGTGCAATCGCTGAACATCCAATTATTCCCCTTGAGATCTTCAGAAATATTTTTATTTTACAATAACTACGTGCCATGTCTTTCGGTTTTCAGCAGATACGATTCTGTCATCACATTTTGATTATCTGATATATATATTATCTAGCAATCGCCCTAGGAGTAAGATACCTGGCCGATCTGCCTTGTTTTCTTCTTTTTTATTTTTCCAAAGCAATCAAAACATTTATTATTTTATTTAGTTTCCTTATTTTTTGTTTATTTTTTTTCCAAGTTGGTCCTTAACTGATCGCCAAAAGAATGGAGGTTGGGACCCTCCTTTTTTTAAAATACTACTTTAAAAACTATAATTAGCCAATGGCTGTAAAGATATCACTTCAAAACTTTATGGGCCCCCTTTTAATGACTCATCACGTGATCAACTCCCACTTTAACTTTAATCCAATAAAACAGATCCATGACAAAAAAAAAGGTGGAGTAAGGCGGAGTAAGGTGGAGTAAGCCATAAAGGAGTAACGGGTGGTAAACTTTTTTTTACTATGTTTTTTTTTTATTAATTCAATATGTTAAATCCAATATTTTGTTGATTCATTTCAAATGGGACCTTCTTCAAATACCCCCATATAACGTCACTTATTAAATAAAAATTAAAATATATATTCAAAACAGGTTGTTGGGCTAAGCAGCCACCAGATAGGCTAATTAGAATATTGGTAATTTGTTTATCTGCAGCGGCATTTAATCTTCTCTTTTGTCTCCCAGATTCGCATGCATTTTGTTGTCATTTTGTAGCGCATGCGCTTTTGGGAGCTTTGGAAGAGCTTCTGCGCCAAAACGGTTCTTCTTCTTGTTGTATTTTGGAAGTTGTTATTGACGGGCCGCAATTTGTTTTATTGTGCGGAATTAGCTCAATGAATTGAATATTAAAATTGAACCTTGTCTTGTAAATTCGGCCGCTATCAAAACGCTGATAGCTCAACATTGGTGACCCCGACGTGATCGCGCCCGAAGTTCAATCAGTTTAATTGCCCAAGGAACTGAAAAAACTGCGGTACGAAAAACACAAAAACAAAAAAAAACAAACATCTCTTGGTTTTCGATTTGCATCACTCGCGCTGGAGATTTGCGGGATGGAGTGTGTGGATGTGGAACTATTGGATCTGCTGCCGCAAGCCGGGAAAGGATGCTGAGGAGAAGAGCAGAGGTGATCTGCCAGGAGATGGAGGCGCTGCATCATAAGGTGAAGGCTGCAGCGCGGAATGAGGATGGCACCATTATGGCGCTGGAGTCAGTGGAGAAGCGTTTGCGTGAGCGGTTCACCGCGCTTCAAGAAGAGTTGGAGGAGCTTAACTTCAGCGAGATCGGGAGTGAGCTTTATTGGAGATTCTCGCAGCTGGCGACTGATGTGCAGGTGGACATTCAGGTGGAGGTTTCCAAGCACTCCATGAGAATCGCTGCCCACTCCACACTTCTCGACGGTGCCGGTGCCTTACCCATGCCATACAAGCCAGCCCCATCCTTACCACCGTTGCCGATGCCAACATTTAGCGGCGGCTATGTTGACTGGCCGGATTTCTTTGCCCTTTTTAAGACGACGATTGACAGCCATCCTCACCTAACAAAAATGGAAAAGCTCCGGTGGCTCATTTCATGCCTGCGCGAGTCAGCTTTGGAGACGGTGAGAGCACTGGAAATAACTAACGCGAACTACGATGTGGCTCTTGACCTATTGCGCAACCGGTTTAGTAATCGGCGATTAATTTTCCAGTCTCACATCAACGGGATCCTGCAGCTTCGTGTGGTCGAGCCAGGTTCTGTTGCTACGTTGCGAAAGCTATCGGATCGGTTCAATGGGCATATGCGGGCTCTCATGAGTTCCGGATCAGCTGCCGAGATCCAAGGATGCTTGCTCATCCAGATTGTCCTTCAGAAGTTGGATCCTGCCACAAAAGCTAAGTGGGAAGACACCCTCGCCGGAAACAACGACAACCTTCCGTCTTGGCACGATTCTTGGAGCAAAGGTGCCGGACTCTTGAATGCGTCGACTTTTCTTTGGCTGCGAATCCACCAGCTAACCAAGTGGGCCGAGGGAGATCTTCGAATATCGAATACCGATCGTCGTGCATGGTTATTAAAGCCCGTCCAGCTCTATGCGCCCTGTGTGGTGTTTTGGCCCACGCGCTTCCTACATGTCCAAGCTTCATTGCCTTGCCACTTAGTCAACGGTACGATGAAGTGCGACGGCTGACCCGCAGCTTCGTATGTTTGGACGATGGTCACTTTGCACGCGGATGTTCAGCTGCCCGTTGCCCAAAGTGCAATCGCCGACATCATGCTTTGTTGCACCATTGCGGGCAGCTGCCCAGCTCTAACAATTCCCCACCACTACGAGGCTTGGTTTCCGCCGCTGGTGTTGCCATTGCTACCCCACCTTCTGAAGTGCTTCTGCCAACCGCCAATATCCTCATCCGTGGTCATTCAGGTGCCTTCCTGCCTTGCAGAGTGTTATTGGACTCTGGTTCATAAGTTTACCTTATCTCATCGCGGCTGGCAAGTCAACTTCAGCTTCGTCGCACCAAAAGTTGTGTAACGGTCGCCGGTCTATGCGGCACTGAGGTTGCTACGGATGGATCCTCCGTTAATGTGTGTGTGAAGTCTCGACTAACCACATATTGTGCGAACCTAGAGGCGGTTATAGTGTCTCATATTGTGGACTGTCAGCCCAGCCTTAAAATTGATGTTTCGAAATGGAAGATTCCTCACGGCATAGCGCTGGCTGATCCCAACTTCCACAGACCGCAGGGTCTGCTAATTGGAGCCAGGCTGTTCTTCAACCTATTGTCAGTTGGCCAAATCCAATTATGTCACTGCCTCCCAGTTGCCCAAAATACACTATTTGGATGGGTGCTTTCTGGACGCATTGGACTATCTCGGGAGGTTGGATTGCCCTATGCAGAAGGAGAAGAGGAGAAGAATTAACGTTCCGGACCCCCTGCACTTGTTAGGAGAACTCGATTCCCGCATTGGTCTATTGGGGGGAGCAACGCATGGTCAAGGGTTTGGAAGAAGTTGGTGTGCCTTTTTCGCCCTGAGAGTTCTTAATCTTAAAAGATGAGTCTGCTGCCCTTCCATAATTGTTATTGAAGGCCCACCCTTCAATAGGGGGGAGGATGTTGGGCTAAGAAGCCACCAGATAGGCTAATTAGAATATTGGTAATTTGTTTATCTGCAGCGGCATTTAATCTTCTCTTTTGTCTCCCAGATTCGCATGCACTTTGTTGTCATTTTTGTAGCGCATGCGCTTTTGGGAGCTTTGGAAGAGCTTCTGCGCCAAAACGGTTCTTCTTCTTGTTGTATTTTGGAAGTTGTTATTGACGGGCCGCTATTTGTTTTATTGTACGGAATAAGCTCAATAAATTGAATATTAAAATTGAACCTCGTCTTGTAAATTCGGCCGCTATCAAAACGCTGATAGCTCAACACAGGTTATAACCATAATGTGTGATTGTTACCCGCAGGTTCTGTGGGAAAACAAAAATCCTGAACGCCGAGTCCGGCCCTAGTCCGGCCCGTTGCAAGATAGTGTTTTGGGATGGGAAGTGGGTAGGTGCAGTAGTAGGTGCTACTTTTTAGAGGCCGCAACCCAAGCGCATACGGTGCAGATACTCGCTAGATGTCCGGGGCTATTTATTTGAGAGGAGGAACCCTGAGGAGGGTCCTTCTATGGAATCTTCGGTTTATTACAAGACAAAACCCTTGCCTTCATAGTTATTGCAATTGCAACAACGAAAAGGTAGGCCCAGGCTCAGACATTTTGTAGACTTGGGTTAACAACCAGACTTTTTCGGAGCTTTTAAATTTATTTTTCACTTTTGTACTCTTGAACTATCAACAATTTGCATTACACAATTTTGATTATCGACAGAATTACATTCGACAGATAAAGGTAAGCTATACGAATTTACTACACGAACAATCGTGGGCTGCAATCCTCACACAAGTAAGGTGGAAAAGCAGCAGAGGTTGCTATCTTGTCTAAGCGACTCAGCCTTAGAAGCAGTTCGTTCTTTGGAAATCTCCGAAGAGAATTATGTCATACATCATTGTCCATGTGCTCCAAGGATTGTACCCAGCTACCCAGGCCAAGTGGGAGGAACATATTTTTGCACTTTCAACATATTTTGTGTGCCCCTGTGTGCTTGTGTGCTGTGAAAATATCCGTCTGCTTCAACGAATATGATTATTTTACAAGCCTTATAAATTTAAGGAACAGTATGAGTAGACTTTTAAATAAACATAGAGTATCCTGCTGTAAAGTTAGTTATTCAAGAGTAGCTCGGTCCCATTTCACCGTGCATATCGCTGAATGTTATTGGAGTTATATTCGCCGCTGCCGGATTCAGTTTACTCAGGATCCGAAGCAGTTTTATAACTTTGTAAACACTAAGCGTAAACATGCAATATATTTTCGCCCACTGCTTACGTTTGAGAACTCTTATGCGAAAACTGATCAGGCAATGGCCGATCTCTTTGCACAGTTTTTTCAAACTACGTGTTCACCTAGCAGCAGTTCAGCCCAGCCTTACACTTATAATATCCAATCAGCCAACCTTATATTTTCCCATCTTTCGATCAAAGTGGTGTGTTTTTTTTTTTTTTTTGCGCGGTTCCCACTCCCAATAGATCCGAGATAGTTAAGCGAAAAGTAGGAAACAGATTTCACGAGGAAGAGTGTTGCACAGATAATGCGGTTAATATAAGCGATTTAAGGTTGTTAGTAGAGCAAGGTGTCAAGATGTGGTAGAGACCATTGTAGTCCGAACGTAATACCCTGAACGAATCCTGTTGGGCATATGTCGAACTACAATGGCTGAGGAGTAGAGGACGAAAGTTTCTAGTCCTTCTACTAAGAACGTTAAAATTTAAGCGTTTTAGTAAATGCTGGCTGTCAATATTTCCATAAATAAGACTGTATAGAAACATGACACCCAGCACCGTTCTACGGTTTGTTAATGATGGTAAGTTTATTAGTAAAAGTCTACTACGATAAGAGGGGAGGTAAAGATTTGCATCCCAATTAAGTCCCCTAAGCGCAAAAGTGAGGAAGTTTTTTTGTACAGATTCAATGTGATCTTGGTGTACTCCATATTGAGGACTTCAGACACACGATCCATACTCAAGAATCGGACGGACCAGTGATGTATACCCATATATGTACACCCATAGCTTTATGGTAGATATATGGTCGGTAAATTTAAGTTTCAAATCTAATAGGACACCTAGATCGTTAACCTGAGTTAATCGTTCTAAGGCTTTCCCATAAATACATAGCCATACATAGCCTGGTGAGGACTAGATCGGTTAAAAGACATAAGTTTACATTTCGATCCATTAAGCTTTAGGTTATTTGCTAAACACCAATTTTGAAGTTTATCCAAATCGGATTGAAGTCTAGACTGGGCGCTGGTGAATTTATACTGAAGGCATAGCTTAAAGACATCAGCGTACATAAGTACAAGTGAATTAGTTAAGGCAAGGGGCAAGTCGTTAATAAACAGAGTAAAAAGTAGGGGTCCAAGATGGCTTCCTTGGGGCACATCTGGCGCGGACTAAACGCGAGGTAACATCTTTAAAGAAAACACGTTGGGTTCTCCCAGATAAGTAGCTCGAAATCCACATAAGAAGATCAGTTGGGAATCCCAAAAGACTGATTTTACTTATAAGAAGCAAATGGTTAACAGAGTCAAATGCTTTACTGAAGTCAGAGTAAATGACGTCTGTTTGTAAGCCATTCCGGAAGCCATCCGTGATAAAAGATGTTAGCTCCAATAAGTTGGTAGTGGTGGAGCGGCGCTTCATGAAGCCATGCTGGCACGGAGTTATTATTGAACTACATAGGTGTTGCAAATGTGGAGTGATAAGTTTTTCAAAAAGCTTTGGAATTGCTGACAATTTAGAGATGCCTCTATAATTCGCAGCGTCGGATTTTTTCCCTTTTTTATGTAGCGGAATAATGAAGAATTCCTTCCACATAAGGGGAAAGATCGAAGTTTCCAGCGATAGATTAAAGAGTTTAACGAGTGGTTTGCACAGAGCCTCGGCGCAGTTCTTCAGAACACAGCCTGGTACTCCATCAGGGCTTGGCGAATACACGGGCTTGACCTTATGAAGATCCGATACCACACCACTTTGATCGAAAGATGGGCGAAATACAAGATTGGCTGATTGGATATCATAAGTGTAAGGCTGATCTGAGCTGCTGCTAGGTGAATACGTAGTTTGAAAAAACTGTGCAAAGAGATCGGCCATTGCCTGATCAGTGTTCGCATAAGAGTTCTCAAACATGCGCAGTGGGGGAACAGATACATGTTTACGCTTAGTGCTTACAAAGTTATAAAACTGCTTCGGATCCTGAGTAAACTGAATCCTGCAGCGGCGAATATAACTCCTATAACATTCTGCGTTATGCACGGTGAAATTGGACCGGGCTACTAAGTATCTAGAATAACTAACTGTACAGCCAGATAATCTATGTTTATTCAAAAGTCTACTCATACTATTCTTTAAGTTGTTAAGATGCCTTGTATACCAAGGCGGGTTCATTGAAGTGGACGGATATTTCCACGGCACACAAACGTCAAAAAATGAGTTTACAGTGAAATAAAATTTTTGTAATGCTAAGTTTATGCCAGTAAATCAGACCAATCAAATTCCGAAATTAACTTATTTAATTTCATAAAGTCAGCCTTACGAAAGAAACGAATTCTATGAGATTTAAGTGTAGACTTAAGGTCAATTAAGGAGTTGTTTTCAATTGAAAGCTCAAGAGTGGGATGATTGCTGATGATTGCTCTAAAGGGTCAGAAAGGGGCAAAGTTCTGGAAAGAGTAATTCCATCAGGATCAGAAACGAAACATAAGTCCAGCAGCCGACCTAAAGAATTTCTAACGTGGTTAACTTGCCCGAGTGACTTGTCAAACATGCCCACAGGAAAGTCGTGGTGGGAGTTAAGCTGTAAAGACGGTGAATTTTCAACATTTGACCATATAAGTTCTGGGATATTAAAGTCACCCAGAGCTATCAGCTGGTCACCATCAGACAGCCGATCGAAAACCAAACGAATAGCGGACAAATGTTGCCAGTATGTTGGCGGTTCGGACGAAGGTGGTATGTACGAACAGGAAACATACAAAGATTGATCGGACAAAGTGATTTTGATGCAAAAAAATTCAATGTCACCAAACTCTAGTGATTTTACCTCTTCAGAAGCGAATTTGGAGTCTACAGAAATTAGCACTCCTCCTCCTCTTCGCAAAGTTCTATCACATCTAAAAGTGGTGTACCTACTAGGAAAAACTTCGGAGCTTAAGATCTCCGGCTTTAACCAAAGAAAGAACTATCAGAATACAGTTTGGGAAGTTTACTACGTAGCCCTCTTGTATTCTGATAGGTAAGTGTTAGAGAAGACATTAGTTTTTTAAAGCAGAGGAAGATGAGGTGGAAGGTTGGTCTTTGGTCGATCAATCTTTGTTTGGTGACTGTTACAGGGGTTTGAATTATTGGTTTTGGGATCACTTGAAGCGATGCCAAAGAGGACATATCGGACAATTGCTCATTAATCCTGAGATATTCGGAAGCCGAATTTTTCTCAGGTCCGGTCCTTGGGGTGGCCAGAGATATAAGCGGCTGCATAGTTGTCGGCTGAGCAGGCTGAAGATTATTCGACCCGAGCACATCACTAAAAGCGGATTTCTTACGCTTTGGAGACTCATTTAGTAGTTGAAGACTACTAAACTGTGTATCAAGCGCACAGAGTTGGTCATTGATTTTTCGAAAACCACTAATCAACTCCTTGAAACCGCTTTTAGTCTGCCTCATGAACGATCTCATTTTGTCCTAAACAGCAGGACAACCGTCACAGCAAAAGTGGAGACCAGACCTACGCGAGATTGCATCCGAAACTGAGGCCGTGAACCCGGCACACTTAGCGTGTAAAACGTTTTCACAGAGCCAGCAATGGATGGTAGGCTGGGAAGACGAGATTGTCTTATTACAAGACTTCAATGCACAGACCAATTTAAATTCCATAATTATTAAGATTTTAAATAATTAATTTATTAAAAATTATTAAAATTTCAATAATTAATTTGTTAATAGTATTGATGAACCTTGTACCATTGTACCAGGGAAACGAAAGGGGGAGATTGAAAAGAGCAGTTAGTGCAAGTTAGTAAAATGCAAAGAATAGAGATAAGAATCTCTATTGAGCGAGAAATAGGAGCAATAAAATAGAAGCAACACCGTAAGAGATGAAGAAGAAGAGCAGGGCTTTGTTTGGAAGAAAAATTTATAAAATTATTATTTTACCTCCAAATATATCACTGCACACGCGAAGCGATACGGATCTATGAATTGCAATATTTTATTATTTTTATTTTTTTAAGTGAATAGAAATAAACACCGATTGTCTATGCAAATCTAATAAGCAAATTTTATGACAACGCAGTGCGCACAAAAAAAACACGTCCGTCCGCTTTGAGATAAAGAGGAGAAGTGTTATCGGATCTTCTTAAGGTCAAGCCCGTGTGGTCTAGTACTAGGCTGTGTTCTGAAGAACTGCGCCGAGGCTCTGTGCAAACCGCTCGTTAAACTTTTTAATCTATCGCTGGAAACTTCGATCTTTTCCCTTATGTGGAAGGAATCTTTCATTAATCCGCTGCATAAAAAAGGGGAAAAATTCGACCCTGCAAATTATAGAGGCATCTCTAAATTGTCAGCAATTCCTAAGATTTCTAAAAAACTTATCACTCCAAATTTGCAACACCTATGTAGTTCAAAAATAACTTCCTGCCAGCATGGCTTCATGAAGCGCCGCTCACCACTACCAACTTATTGGAGCTAACATCTTTTATGGCAGATGGGTTCCGGAATGGCTTACAAACAGACTTAATTTACACTGACTTCAGTAAAGCATAGCTTGCAAATAACTGTTAACCGTTTTTTTGCTTACGCTCTATTTGCGAGACCAACCGAAACAAAGCATGCCGTTTCGGTTCCTCTCTGAGCAGCAGGCTTTGTTTTGTTTCGTTTCGGATTTCTGTTGAACGAATTACGATGAGCAAATCATGAAACTCTCATCTACCGAACATCGCTCAATGAGAGATTTGAGTGACACTCGCACAGAGAGACTCAGTTAAAGACCGATTGACTGAAAAAGTCAGCGCAAAAAGTTTTTTCAATAATTTGCTTTTGTTTCGCTGCACAGTGGCACATGGTACATGAAATTTGACGATAAAACTTATTAAAATTTTAAACGTGAATTTTCCAATTTGAATCTAATATATTGATTATTTGCATTTAAAACTAAATAGTTTTCTTTTAAATTGAATTATTTTGAGTTAAGCTTAACAACTAAACTTAGGACTACTTTGTTGTCCATTTTGTTAAATATAAAAAATTGATGCACTCTTATCTTATGTACAAAATCTTATGATCTTATGTACAAAATTTCATAAGGATCGGCCGACTATATCCTATAGCTGTCATAGAACGATCGAAATTGGCATAACTTTGGTGTTTTTTAAGTTAGAAAGATGTGACTTGGTACAGATCACTGTTTGGGCAAAATAATTCGATATGCTAAATTTCATAAGGATCGGCCGACTATATACGATCTGCTAAATATCTAATAATATAAAATGCGTAGCGCCACCTAGCGGACTGCGACTGAACTGCAAGGGTATATCAACTTCGGCTCCGCCCGAAGTTAGCTTTCCTTTCTTGTTTATTAAGTTCTCGTCCCATTTTCAATAAATTTGATGAATCACTGTTTACACAAGAGATTTACAAAGCAAATTGACAAGTTGAGCCCACTAAACTTCACATACACACATACATGCACAAAAGACTTTTTGAATTGTCGAAGCAAACGGTCCTAGAATGAGCAGACCAAACGAAAACAGAAAAAAGTGTGCTTTGACTGAGCGCGAGCGAAATTTGTATACGAGCAACTCAATCGGTTGCTCTCAGACTTTTTGCTCAAAGTCTCAGTGACAAACACTTATTTTGAGACCGCTCGAATCGGTTTACAGTTATTTGCAAGCTATGCAGTAAAGCATTTAACTCTGTTAACCATTTGCTTCTTATAATTAAACTCAGTCTTTTGGGATTCCCAACCGATCTTCTTATTTGGATTTCGAGCTACTTATCTGGGAGAACCCAACGTGTTTCTCGCTTTTAGTCCGCGCAACATCTGGGGTGCCCCATGGAAGCCATCTTGGACCCCTACTTTTTACACTGTTTATTAACGACTTGCCTCTCGCCTTAAGAAATTCACTTGTACTTATGTACGCTGATGACGTTAAGCTGAAGCCTTCAGTATGAATTCACTAGTGCCCAGTCTAGACTTCAATCCGATTTGGATAAACTTCAAAATTGGTGTTTTGCAAATAACTTAAAGGATCGAAATGTAAACTCATGTCTTTTTACCGATCTAGTCCTCACCAGGCTATGTCCTTTCTCTATGGGAAGGCTTTAGAACGATTAACTCAAGTTAACAATGTGTCCTATTAGATTTGAGACTTACATTTACCGACAAAGTTATGAGTGTGCTTGGTTTTATAAAAAAATGTTCAAAAAAATTTAATAACCCGTACATAACTAAAACGTTATATTCATCATTGGTCGGTATGATTCTTGAGTATGGATCGTGATTCTGGAGTCCTCAGTACGGAGTACACCAAGAGTATTAGTGGACTTAATTGGGCTGATAATCTTTACCTTTTACTAAACACTTTAGTCTTTTACTAAACAACTTACCATCATTAACAAACCGTTAACCCTTAATCTTATTTATGGAAATGTAGACAGCCAGCACTTACTAACACGCGTTAATTTTAACGTTCCTAGTAGAAGGCCAAGAAACTTTCGTCCTCTACTCCTCAGCCATTGTAGTTCGACATATGGCCAACATGATCCACTCAGGGCATTATGTTCGGACTACAATGGTCTCTAACACATCTTGTCACTTTGCTCCACTAACAATCTTAAATCGCTCATATTAATCGCCTTAACTGTGCAACACTCTTCCTCGTGATAACTCCTACTCCTCGCTTAATCTGTCTCGGATCTATTCCCGCGATTCGAGCCGTACGTTACGCGGCAACGTCGGTCGGTTGGACGGGAGGTGGGCTGTACGTATGCAATAAGAACCGCCAAAAAAAAACAAAAATATATATAAAAAAAGGTTATAACCATAATGTGTGATTGTTACCCGCAGGTGCTGTCCTCCTTGAAATCAGTGGAGACATGCGGATCGTCGTGGATTTTAAGAGCACACACAAGGAGCTGTTCGAGATGGAAGTTTCAGAACTCAGGAGCGATCTGTGTGTCAACTTCAACGATGCGAACTTTGATCGAACAGAAGGGGAACCCAGGGAGTGCCTCAGGGAGGCACGATTTATTCTGGACCAGGAGATTATGCGGCGCTCCAGGTTGTTTCCGGCGAGTTCGAAAGTGATAACCGCAGAACTTTCCAGGCTTTGCTGTCTCTGCCACTTCCCACTTTTAGTGGAGGTTCACTGTCTCGACCACGGTGGACACAAACCCATTGATAGGTCGGGTCGAGAAGGTTCAGCGGTTGCGGTTCTGCCTCGTGAGTCTGCCTCGTCAGTCTGCCTTGGAGACGGTTTGATCGTCTCACGGACAAAAATTATGACGTCGCATTGGAGTTGCTAGGCAGCAGAACGAAGCACAATGAAGCAGATTGCTAGCTGCATCATAATTCAAGTACTGTTGCAGAAAGTGGACGATGCCACGCAGCCTAAATGGATGGAAAGGCAAGCTGACTCGGATTCCTTGGATTCCATTCCAACGCGGGAGCCTATCGCAAATTCCTTGCTGGGAGATGCCGGATTTTGAAGAGCTTGGATTTGACGACGACATCACATGCACCAAACTTTGCGGTGGGACGACGTAGTCATTTTCATCCAGGTAACTCTTCATTTGTGATCACAAACTCTGTGATGGCCATTCTCACGTGATAAACTCCTGCCCAAGGTTTTTAAGCTTGTCGCCTAAGGTCAATTAGCGCCTAGCGACGCTGTTTTTCGTTCAGCGCGCGCCGCCGTCAATTCTCTTGTGGCTAAGGATAGTTCTGGTGATGTGGTGTTGCTAGCCACTGCCAATATTCTGGTTAGGAACCGCTCCGGAGTTCTACTGCCCTGACGACCGCTGCTCGATTCTGGCTCGCAGGTGCATCTAGTCACTTGAACGCTGACGGACCAGTTGCAGCTGCGGAAGATAAGTTCTCCGGTGACTGTATCCGGTATAGGTTACGCAGGGTTCTCTACAGTTGGATTTTCTGTGCAAGTCAGTTTGCAATCCCAAAGCTCTATCTACTCCGCACAATTAACTGCGATCATAGCCTCCAACATCACTGACTTTCAGCCACATTTGGACATTGGACGTCAGCTCTTGGAAAATTCCCGCCAATGTAAAGCTAGCGGATCTTCATTTTCACCATCCTTAGCAAGTTGATTTGCTAATTGAAGCTGGATAATTTTACGAGCTGCTTTGTGTGGGGCAAATTCATCTGCCTCCTGGTTTGCATTCAATCAAAAAAACTCGGCTCGGTTGGATTGTTTGGGGAGGCGGACGCCTACGCGCCGGGTACTCATATGGGAAGACGTGGAGTTGCAAATAATATTAGATCGTCCTTTAACATCACTAATTCTCATTCCCCTGCCTGTATATTATGTGGTGGGTGGTCTCACGTAGAGTCTGCATATTATGGAAAGCTAAATCACATATTTCACAGTGTAATCTATTTATACACATTTTTTTATTTTCTCCGAGGTTTGTGAGGTACAGGTCCAAGTCGAAGCTTAAGAATGGAGCATGTAACAATGTTTTCGGACTTGGGGTTCTAAGCCTGAACTCTGGGAATACTTGGATTTTTACGGTTTCTGGTTTGATTGCGCTTTTGGGACCCATGTATTCAGGTGTCTAGTCGATATTTGAATAAAATATTATCTATTTCGTGATGATTGGATTTAATCTGGTTATTTTTGTACAGGTGTCACAAAGGTGAGAAGACCTTATTCCTTGTCTGTTAAATTGAGTTCTATCTAAGCTATTGAACTTCCTATTTCTCCATTTTTCCACTTGCCTGCTCGTCCCAAAGGAAAATCAATTAAAAATTCATTCAATTTGATTTCGAAGGTAAATAATTTTAGAGCACCTTATACATAATTTGTGCCGAGCAAGATAAAAAGCTTTTTTCCCAATCGCTGACCCCATCCGAATTGTCTGCCCCAAAAATGTAAACTTTTATAAGCCCTTTTTATACCAGTAGCCCATTTCCATGCCAACCGAAAAAAGCATCAGAGTAACCTTAGGATTTATGTTACTAATATTTTTTCTGTCTTAGAAGGCCGTTTCTTTTAGAAAGTTTGTGGACCGCTTTGAAAATATTTCCAGAGCTCAGTCTGCCTCTGGCCGACAACGTGTGAACATATATTTTTATTTCACACAAAAACATTTTTATTTTCTTTTTCAATTTTTTATATTAATTATTTTACTTTATTTAATTCATCAAGATAAGCAATCACATCCAGATATTCCGTTCAGTTCTTCCGAAATATTTTGTATTTTTATTGGCTCTGAATTGGGTAATCTAATGGGCTCCGAGGTTTCCTTGCTCTTGTCATAATCTGAGCAGTTTCGACTCTCACATCCTTCTTACCTCATTTTCTTTTTTATTTATTTTTTGTATTAAGGCTTAGTTTTACGAACCAATCGTTAATCCACTCTAGGATTTGAAATCGCTTAGCAAAAAAACAAAAAAAAAGGCGGGGAATATATTTTGGGTATTTCTAAAATAAATACTATTATTTTATTAAATTTATTTCCTTCACTTATTTTAATGTTCAATCGCTGAACATCCAATTATTCCCCTTGAGATCTTCAGAGATATTTTTATTTTACAATAACTACGTGCCATGTCTTTCGGTTTTCAGCAGATACGATTCTGTCATCACATTTTGATTATCTGATATATATATTATCTAGCAATCGCCCTAGGAGTAAGATACCTGGCCGATCTGCCTCGTTTTCTTTTTTTTTATATTTCCAAAACAATCAAAACATTTATTATTTTATTTAGTTTCCTTATTTTTTGTTTATTTTTATTTTTTCTCCAAGTTGGTCCTTAACTGATGGTTGGGACCCTCCTTATTTTAAAATACTACTTTAAAAACTTTAAATAGCTAATGCCTGTAAAGTTATCACTTCAACACTTTATGCGCCCCTTTTAATGACTCATCACGTGGTCAACTCCCACTTTAACTTTAGTCCAATTAAACAGAGCCTACACAAAATAAAAGGTGGAGTAAGGCGGAGTAATCCATAAAGGAGTAACGGGTGGAAAACTTTTTTTTATTATGTTTTTTTTTTATTAATTTAATACGTTAAATCCAATCTTTTGTTTATTCATTTTAAATGGGACCTTCTCCAAATACCCCCCATATAAAATCACTTATTAAATAAAATTATTATAAAAATTAAAAAATATATTCAAAACAGGTTATAACCATAATGTGTGATTGTTACCCGCAGGTTCTGTGGGAAAACAAAAATCCTGAACGCACTTCCTGGCAGCCGAGTCCGGCCGTAGTCCGGCCCGTTGCAAGATGGTGTTTTGGGATGGGAAGTGGGTAGGTGCAGTAGTAGGTGCTACTTTTTAGAGGCCGCAACCCAAGCGCATACGGTGCGGATACTCGTTAGATGTCGGGACTATGGAATCTTCGGTTTATTACAAGACAAAACCCTTGCCTTCATAGGTATTGCCAATGCAACAACGAAAAGATAGGCCCAGGCTCAGACATTTTGTAGACTTGGGTTAACAACCAGACTTTTTCGGAGCTTTTAAGCTTTGTTTTTCACGAACAATCGTGGGCTGCAATCCTCACACAAGTAAGGTGGAAAAGCTGCAGAGGTTGCTATCTTGTCTAAGCGACTCAGCCTTAGAAGCAGTTCGTTCTTTGGAAATCTCCGAAGAGAATTATGTCATACATCATTGTCCATGTGCCAGGCCAAGTGGGAGGAACATATTTTTGCACTTTCAACATATTTTGTGTGCCGTTAAAATATCCGTCTGCTTCAACGAATATGATTATTTTACAAGCCTTATAAATTTAAGGAACAGTATGAGTAGACTTTTAAATAAACATAGAGTATCCTGTTGTAAAATTAGTTATTCAAGAGTAGCTCGGTCCCATTTCACCGTGCATATCGCTGAATGTTATTGGAGTTATATTCGCCGCTGCCGGATTCAGTTTACTCAGGATCCGAAGCAGTTTTATAACTTTGTAAACACTAAGCGTAAACATGCAATATATTTTCGCCCACTGCTTACGTTTGAGAACTCTTATGCGAAAACTGATCAGGCAATGGCCGATCTCTTTGCACAGTTTTTTCAAACTACGTGTTCACCTAGCAGCAGTTCAGCCCAGCCTTACACTTATAATATCCAATCAGCCAACCTTATATTTTCCCATCTTTCGATCAAAGTGGTGTGTTATCGGATCTTCTTAAGGTCAAGCCCGTGTATTCGCCGGGCCCTGATGGAGTACTAGGCTGTGTAATTCATTAATCCGCTACATAAAAAAGGGAAAAAATTCGACCCTGCAAATTATAGAGGCATCTCTAAATTGTCAGCAATTCCTAAGCTTTCTAAAAAACTTATCACTCCACATTTGCAACACCTATGTAGTTCAATAATAACTCCGTGCCAGCATGGCTTCATGAAGCGCCACTCACCACTACCAACTTATTGGAGCTAACATCTTTTATGGCAGATGGCTTCCGGAATGGCTTACAAACAGACGTCATTTACACTGACTTCAGTAAAGCATTTAACTCTGTTAACCATTCGCTTCTTATAATTAAACTCAGTCTTTTGGGATTCCCAACCGATCTTCTTATTTGGATTTCGAACTTATCTGGGAGAACCCAACGTGTTTCTCGCTTTTAGTCCGCCCAACATCTGGGGTGCCCCATGGAAGCCATCTTGAACCCCTACTTTTTACACTGTTTATTAACGACTTGCCTCTCGCCTTAAGCAATTCACTTGTACTTATGTACGCTGATGACGCTAAGCTGGGCCTTTAGTATGAATTCTCTAGTGCCCAGTCTAGACTTCAATCCGATTTGGATAAACTTTTTTTTTTCGCGCGGTTCCCACTGCATACGTACAGCCCACCTCCCGCCCAACCGACCGAGGGGCGCCTGCCGCATAACGTACGGCTCGAATCGCGGGAATAAATTCGAGTTAGTATAATGAGTATAGTATATAAGTTTAAATAGAAGGATTATAAAGAAAACGAGGAAGAATTAGTGTGTTCTTGTAGGTAATTTAAAATGGAGGTTTTCAAATTTGACAGGGAAGAAAGAGAAATAATATTATACAGACCATTCGAACATAAAATCCTAAGGGGATCATGCTGTGCATATGTCGATCTACAATGGCTTAAGAATAAAGGACTAAAGTTTCTGGTCCTTCTATTCGGAACGTTAAACTGTAAGCGTGTTAGTAAGTGCTGGCTATCTACATCACCATTAATAAGGTTGTGTAGGAAAACGACACCCAGCATTGTTCTACGATTTTTTAAGGAGGGTAAGTTTATTAGTAGGAGTCTACTATTATACGAAGGTAGGTGAAGATTTGCGTCCCAGTTAAGTCCCCTAAGAGCAAATAATAAGAAGTTTTTTTCTACGGATTCTATGCGGTCTTGATGAACACCGTATTGGGGACACCAGACACATGAACCGTACTCCAGTATCGGGCGGACCAAGGATATAAATAAGCTTTTAGTAATGTAAGGGTCGGTAAATTCCTTAGCCCATCTTTTAATAAAACCGACAACACCTTTAGCCTTATTAACCATTGAAGAAATATGGTCGGAAAATTTAAGTTTTATATCTAAGTCATTAACCTGACTTAATTTTTCTAAGGCAATCCCAGAGAGATTGTACGAAGCCTGGGGAGGACTAGTACGATAAAAAGACATAAGTTTGCATTTTGATCCGTTAAGTACTAAGTCATTAGCTAAACACCATTTTTGAAAATTGTCAAGATCCGACTGGAGTCTGTTTTGGGCAGACGGGAACTTATATTGCAGACAAAGCTTAACATCGTCTACGTACATTAGTACCAGCGCGTTCGTTATGGATGGGGGCAAGTCATTTATAAAAAGAGTGAATAGTAATGGGCCAAGATGGCTTCCTTGAGGGACACCAGATGTGGCACGGACTAAGCGGGAGTATTGATTTTTAAATAAGACTCTCTGTGTTCTTCCATTTAAATAGCTGGAGATCCACGTAATGAGGTCGGTTGAGAATCCCAAAAGATTTAGTTTACTCAACAAGAGTGAGTGATTAACTGAATCAAATGCTTTACTAAAGTCTGTGTAAATAACATCAGTTTGAAGTCCCTTTTGGAAGCCATCTAAAACAAAGGATGTCAACTCCAATAAATTAGTGGTGGTAGAGCGACGCTTAATGAAACCATGCTGACATGGAGAAATTATTGATGAGCATAGGTGTTGCAAATGAGGAGTTATTAATTTTTCGAATAACTCTGGAATCGCTGACAATTTTGAGATGCCTCTGTAGTTGGCAGCATCGGATTTTTTCCCCTTTTTGTGCAGAGGAATTATGAAAGATTCCTTCCATTTAAAGGGGAAAATCGAAGATTCCAAAGATAAGTTAAATAGTTTTTGAAGAGGATTGCACAGAGCCCTAGCACAGTATTTTAGCACACAGGCTGGTACTCCGTCGGGGCCTGGCGAATAAACTGGTTTTACCTTTTGAAGATCCAATAGTATATTGTTTTCAGAAAGAAATGGAACAAATATACTATTAGTTGGTTGAATGTTGTAAGCGTATGGCTGATCTGAAGTGTTAGGAGGTAAATAAGTTGTTTGGAAAAATTTTGGACCAGTCAAAAGTATCAATTAATAAATTAAGTTTACGAAAATCAGCCTTACGAAAACAACGAATCTTCTTTGATACGCAGGAAGGCTTCTGATTGACACCAGAATTGGTTTCAATTGAAACTTCAAGCGTTGGGTGGTATGGATCTTCAGGGGTTGAGAGGGGCAACGCTCTGGAAAGTGTGGTACTATCTGGATCAGATACAAAACATAAGTCAAGAAGCCGACCTAACGAATTTCTAACATGGTTGATCTGGCCTAGGGACAAGTCAAAGATGCCCGCCGTGAAATCGTGATGGGTGGAAAGTGATAAGAAAGTTAAATTTTCAGTAATTGACCAATTGAGTTCTGGTAAATTAAAGACGCCAAGAACTATCAGAAGGTCAATATCTGACATAAGATTGGTAACAGCCTGTATAACCGACAAGTGATGCCAGTATGTAGGCGGCTCGGAAGATGGTGGAATATAAGAACATGTAATAAACAATGATTGAGCAGACAATATGACTTTAACGCAAATAAATTCGAAATCACCAAACTCTGGTAACTTTACCTCTTCAGAAACGAAATTGGAGTCAATAGAAATTAAGACTCCTCCTCCTCTTCGCAGAGGTCGGTCACGTCTAAAAGTGGTGTACCTACTTGGAAAAACTTCGGAGCAAAAGATCTCCTGCTTTAACCAAGTTTCAGTAAAGACTATTATATGGGACGCAAAGGAAAGACTATCAGAATAAAGTCTAGGGAGCTTGCTACGTAGGCCCCGACAGTTCTGATAGGTAAGAGATAGAACGTGTTAGTTTTTTGAAGAGTCGGATTGGACAGATGTTGGGAGCTTGACTCCAGGAGGCTTCGAATTTTTTTTCTTTACCCTTCTCGGCTGATGCTCTTGTACAAATATGTCCTCTGGCCAGAAGCCAGGCGAACATATTGTCACAAACATCGGCACTGGCACACGTATCATGAAGGACGACATGCGCCTCGAGTAGGAGTATTTAAATTTCCTAATGTCTTCCACTCTAATAACGGCCTTGGTTTTGGCTTTGATATAAGCCGAGATATCAATCTCCGAGGTATCGGGGGCTAGCCGTGAGCTGAAGGCTATTGAATTGAACATCCAGCGCACTGAGTTGATCGTTGATTTTTCGGAAACCAACGATCAAATCTTTAAACCCACTCTTGGTCTGTCGCATGAATGATCTCATTTCATCTTGGACAGCTCGGCACCCACTGCAGCAATAATGGAGGCCAACACGGCGGGATATGGCATCCGAGACAGATGCAGTAAGGCCAGCACATTTGGCATGTGAGACACTTTCGCATAGCCAACAATAGATGCTGGCCTGGGACTCAGATATCGGCTTATTGCACGATTTTAAAGAGCAGACAACATTGTATTCCATTTGAAATTAGAAAAATTAAAAAAAAAATAAAAATTAAATATTCTATTATTATTATTTTTTTTTTTTATTTTAAACAAATAAGCCTTCAACCACTGTACCAACTAAGGTTAATAAAAGAGTAGGTAGAGGAGAGTGTAGAGTGTTAGAGTGTTAGTAAAGAGAGAGCTACGGGAGAGCGCAAGTGTAAAGAAATGCGCGCAAAAAGATAAGAGCAGCAATTAACTGCAAAAATTAAAAAGGCAGAGAGGAAAAAAGAAGCAGAGCTATATTTGGATTGCAACTTTTTAATTTTATTAAATGCTCACCCAAATATGGCACTGCACAAGCGCGTAGCGATACGGTTATAACTTTAATATTAAGACACAATATTAGTAATGAAAACAAAGTGTTTAAATTAAGGTTTAAAACCCGCGTTTGGCAAAAATAGAATTTATCGCAAGCGCAACAAATAATCACGACCGTTCGCTATGAAGTGAAGGAAGAGAAAAATTGGAGTTCAAAATTGGAGTTTTGCAAATAACTTAAAGCTTAATGGATCGAAATGTAAACTCATGTCTTTTTACCGATCTAGTCCTCACCAGGCTATGACCTTTCTCTATGGGAAGGCGTTAGAACGATTAACTCAAGTTAACGATCTATGTGTCCTATTAGATTTGAGACTTAAATTTACCGACCATATATCTACAATGCAGCTATGGGTCAATAAAGTTATGAGTGTGCTTGGTTTTATAAAAAAATGTTCAAAAAAATTTAATGACCCGTACATAACTAAAACGTTATATTCATCATTGGTCGGTCCGATTCTTGAGTATGGATCGTGATTCTGGAGTCCTCAGTACGGAGTACACCAATATCACATTGAATCTGTACAAAAAAACTTTCGCTCTTAGTGGACTTAATTGGGATGAAAATCTTTACCTTCCCTCTTATCGTACTTTTACTAAACCCTTTAGTCTTTTACTAAACAACTTACCATCATTAACAAACCGTTAACCCTTAATCTTATTTATGGAAATGTAGACAGCACTTACTAACACGCGTTAATTTTAACGTAATTAATCGCCTTAACTGTGCAACACTCTTCCTCGTGATAACTTTCTCCTACTCCCCGCTTAATCTGTCTCGGATCTATTCCCGCGATTCGAGCCGTACGTTACGCGGCAACGTCGGTCGGTTGAACGGGAGGTGGGCTGTACGTATGCAATAAGAACCGCAAAAAAAAAACAAAAATAGATATAAAAAAAGGTTATAACCATAATGTGTGATTGTTACCCGCAGGTGCTGTCCTCCTTGAAATCAGTGGAGACATGCGGATCGTCGTGGATTTTAAGAGCACACACAAGGAGCTGTTCGAGATGGAAGTTTCAGAACTCAGGAGCGATCTGTGTGTCAACTTCAACGATGCGAACTTTGATCGAACAGAAGGGGAACCCAGGGAGTGCCTCAGGGAGGCACGATTTATTCTGGACCAGGAGATTATGCGGCGCTCCAGGTTGTTTCCGGCGAGTTCGAAAGTGATAACCGCAGAACTTTCCAGGCTTTGCTGTCTCTGCCACTTCCCACTTTTAGTGGAGGTTCACTGTCTCGACCACGGTGGACACAAACCCATTGATAGGTCGGGTCGAGAAGGTTCAGCGGTTGCGGTTCTGCCTCGTGAGTCTGCCTCGTCAGTCTGCCTTGGAGACGGTTTGATCGTCTCACGGACAAAAATTATGACGTCGCATTGGAGTTGCTAGGCAGCAGAACGAAGCACAATGAAGCAGATTGCTAGCTGCATCATAATTCAAGTACTGTTGCAGAAAGTGGACGATGCCACGCAGCCTAAATGGATGGAAAGGCAAGCTGACTCGGATTCCTTGGATTCCATTCCAACGCGGGAGCCTATCGCAAATTCCTTGCTGGGAGATGCCGGATTTTGAAGAGCTTGGATTTGACGACGACATCACATGCACCAAACTTTGCGGTGGGACGACGTAGTCATTTTCATCCAGGTAACTCTTCATTTGTGATCACAAACTCTGTGATGGCCATTCTCACGTGATAAACTCCTGCCCAAGGTTTTTAAGCTTGTCGCCTAAGGTCAATTAGCGCCTAGCGACGCTGTTTTTCGTTCAGCGCGCGCCGCCGTCAATTCTCTTGTCGCTAAGGATAGTTTTGGTGATGTGGTGTTGCTAGCCACTGCCAATATTCTGGTTAGGAACCGCTCCGGAGTTCTACTGCCCTGACGAGCGCTGCTCGATTCTGGCTCGCAGGTGCATCTAGTCACTTGAACGCTGACGGACCAGTTGCAGCTGCGGAAGATAAGTTCTCCGGTGACTGTATCCGGTATAGGTTAGGCAGGGTTCTCTACAGTTGGATTTTCTGTGCAAGTCAGTTTGCAATCCCAAAGCTCTATCTACTCCGCACAATTAACTGCGATCATAGCCTCCAACATCACTGACTTTCAGCCACATTTGGACATTGGACGTCAGCTCTTGGAAAATTCCCGCCGGATTATTTTACGAGCTGCTTTGTGTGGGGCAAAATCATCTGCCTCCTGGTTTGCATTCAATCAAAAAAACTCGGCTCGGTTGGATTGTTTGGGGAGGCGGACGCCTACGCGCCGGGTACTCATATGGGAAGACGTGGAGTTGCAAATAATATTAGATCGTCCTTTAACATCACTAATTCTCATTCCCCTGCCTGTATATTATGTGGTGGGTGGTCTCACGTAGAGTCAGCATATTATGGAAAGCTAAATCACATATTTCACAGTGTAATTTATTTATACACATTTTTTTATTTTCTCCGAGGTTTGTGAGGTACAGGTCCAAGTCGAAGCTTAAGAATGGAGCATGTAACAATGTTTTCGGACTTGGGGTTCTAAGCCTGAACTCTGGGAATACTTGGATTTTTACGGTTTCTGGTTTGATTGCGCTTTTGGGATCCATGTATTCAGGTGTCTAGTCGATATTTAAATAAAATATTATCTATTTCGTGATGATTGGATTTAATCTGGTTATTTTTGTACAGGTGTCACAAAGGTGAGAAGACCTTATTCCTTGTCTATTAAATTGAGTTCTATCTAAGCTATTGAACTTCCTATTTCTCCTTTGTTCCACTTGCCTGCTCGTCCCAAAGGAAAATCAATTAAAAATTCATTAAATTTGATTTCGAAGGTGAATAATTTTAGAGCACCTTATACATAATTTGTGCCGAGCAAGATAAAAAGCTTTTTCCCAATCGCTGACCCAAACGGATTGTGTGCTCCAAAAATGTAAACTTTTATAAGTCCTTTTTATACCAGTAGCCCGTTTCCATGCCAACCGAAAAAAGCATCAGAGTAACCTAAGGATTTATGTTATTAACATTTTTTCTGTCTTAGTAGGCCGTTCCTTTTAGAAAGTTTGTGGACCGCTTTGAAAATATTTCCAGAGCTCAGTCTGCCTCTGGCCGACAACGTGTGAACATATATTTTTATTTCACACAAAAAACATTTTTATTTTCTTTTTCAATTTTTTATATTATTTATTTTACTTTATTTAATTCATCAAGATAAGCAATCACATCCAGATATTCCGTTCAGTTCTTCCGAAATATTTTGTATTTTTATTGGCTCTGAATTGGGTAATCTAATGGGCTCCGAGGTTTCCTCGCTCTTGTCATAATCTGAGCAGTTACGACTCTGACATCCTTGTTACCTCATCTTCTTTTTTATTTATTTTTTGTATTAAGGCTTAGTTTTACGAACCAATCGTTAATCCACTCTAGAATTCGAAATCGCTTAGCAAAAAAACAAAAAAAAAGGCGGGGAATATATTTTGGGTATTTCTAAAATAAATCATATTATTTTCTTAAATTTATTTCCTTTACTTATTTTAATGTTCAATCGCTGAACATCCTATTATTCCCCTTGAGATCTTCAGAGATATTTTTATTTTACAATAACTACGTGCCATGTCTTTCGGTTTTCAGCAGATACGATTCTGTCACCACATTTTGATTATCTGGTATATATATTATCTAGCAATCGCCCTAGGAGTAAGATACCTGGCCGATCTGCCTCGTTTTCTTATTTTTTTATATTTCCAAAGCAATCAAAAAATTTGGTGTTTTATTTAGTTTCCTTATTTTTTGTTTATTTTTATTTTTTCTCCAAGTTGGTCCATATCCCTGTAGTGCCCAAGACCGCCTCTAGACGGGTAATGTTAAAAATACCGTTATTTTATTCTTTTCAATCCTTTTGACTCGGTTTTGCATTGTTTCTAATTTGGGAAAGTCCAAAAATTAAGTTTGTTGCCTTTGGAATACATACTAAAGCTTGCGCAAGCTGCTGTATTCATTTGAAGCAGAAAATTTGTGAAACTCGAATGAAGTAATTATTTTGTAAATATTATAATATTATTTAGCCTTAATACAAAAAATAAATAAAAAAGAAAATGAGGTAACAAGGATGTCAGAGTCGTAACTGCTCAGATTATGACAAGAGCGAGGAAACCTCGGAGCCCATTAGATTACCCAATTCAGAGCCAAATATTATTTTGTAATTATTTTAAATATTATTTATAATAATATTTATAAATAATAATTATTTATAATAAATAATTATTATAAATAATATTTAAAAAAAATATTTACATTTTGCACTTTTTACAAAATAATTACTATTTATAGTTTGCCGGTGGAATAAAAAATTGTACCGTGTTGTTGATAGTCTCAAGGACGCAAAATACGAAACCCACACTAAAAATAAGCTTTCGTTAGCTTTTTATTGCATTTATAAAATATCCCGTCTAGAGGCGGTCTTCGGACAATTCGGGAAAAAAAATTTATAAAGTGATTTAGAAAGGGAAGTAACTTATGACATATTTAAGTACGAATAACTGCTTGAATAATGAATTAATTGAATAATGTTAATAAGTTATCGGCTCTTTCCGACGTGGAGATTAAAAAATTATTAAATTCTATTGATTTTGGCATTGATACCATGACATTGGTCTATGTTGGGTGGAGAGATTTGTGTAACTTCAAGCGGAAATCCTACTCCTTTTGCAAAATGGTTGTCACCCTCAAGTTCGATTGCGTCCAATTCACCTCAAGCATAGAAACGCAAACGTAAAGCGCCTGCTGATCATAATACTGCTCATGTTAAAGAAAGCAAAATAGCTGAATGTGGATCTGTTTGGACTATGGATCCAAAAGCACCGCTTTTCAAAAAGATGTTGTGGTACCAAATGAACCTATTCATGGATATATCTGCAAAATCCTTTAATGAGCCTGACCTCGGAGAACTTCAAAACCTGTATACGCCATTCAAGTGTTTTCAATTTTTATCCCCTTGCAGAGAGTATTATAATTTTGGTCAAAAGTGTGCAACGCAGTAAAGGAGACATCTCCGACCCTTTAAAGTATACATATTCTTGATCAGGATCCCCCCCTGATTCGATATAAGTATGTCCGTCTGTCTGTCGGTTTCTACGGAAACTGGTCTCTCAGTTTTAAAGCTATCCTTGAAACTTCGCACACATCCTTCTTTTCCTTGCAGGAAGTACATAAGTCGGAACGGCCGGGATCGGGCGACTATATCCTATAGCTGCCATATAACTGAACGATCGAAAATGGCACAACTGCAAGGGTATATCAAGGGTTCAGCTCCGCCCGAAGTTAGCTTTCCTTTCTTTTTTTTTATTATACTATTATTGAACATATCACTTAGCAAACAAATTTTTATGCTGTCCAAAAGGATCCAATACTTCGTTTTCCACAAAAAATTTAGAAATTTGGATTTTAATGACAACAGTAAGTTGCCCTCCAAGGATTCTGCCGACCACGATCCTTTATACAAAATACAACCGCTCGCGACTCATTTCAATGAAAAGTATCAATAAGTTCCGCTGCGCCAACGCTTATCTGTGGACGAACAAATGTGTGCAACAAAAGAATTGATTACCTAATTTTTTGTTGGCCTATCATCCCAAAGCCGCCTCTAGGCGGTCCAAGGATATAGTCATATAAAACTCGATCCGAGCAAAAATAAATTTTTTTTTAAAACAAACATTTAATTTTGATACATACTGAATCCAAAAATAATTTTTTTCTTGGAAAAGAAAATTTGGGCACTAGAGGGTTATCTGATCGCCAAAAGAATGAAGGTTGGGACCCTCCTTATTTTAAAATACTACTTTAAAAACTTTAAATTGCTAATACCTGTAAAGTTATCACTTCAACACTTTATGGGCCCCCTTTTCATGACTCATCACGTGATCAACTCCCACTTCAACTAGACAAAATTAAAAGCCCATAAAGGAGTAACGAGTGGTAAGATTGTTTTTTATTATGTATTTTTTTTTTTAATAGTTCAATATGTTAAATCCAATCTTTTGTTGATTCATTTCAAATGGGACCTTCTCCAAATACCCCCCATATAACGTCACTTATTAAATAAAAATTAAAATATATATTCAAAATAGGTTATAACCGTAATGTGTGATTGTTACCCGCTGGTTCTGTGGGAAGACAAAAATCCTGAACGCACTTCCTGGCAGCGGAGCTAGCTTGAAGCTAGATTAATCCAAATGTACGAGTAGTTTCATTTTATTTCACTGCTTAACGCAATCAATTTTTTCTTGTGAAATTCTAATTAAATTCTCGAGGCGAATTGGGGCGTTCGCTTTTCACCAAATCTGCGTTACGACGTCAGCATACGATGCCAGGCCGTGTCGGCAAAGAAAGCGAAGCGGCTGCCGGGTAAGGCTTCTTTGAAAAGGGGGTCACCAGCTTTCCTGAACCCACCACCTGAACCAAGTGACGAAGGGCCCGGCCCGTTGCAAGATGGGGCTATCTGATTTTCATGCTCTTTTCCGGCCGATTTAGGCTCGTTCCCTATTCGCACGCGATAAATTTTAATTATTAGAGATACAAATGAGCGCCCGTAATCTGAATCCTCTAAATAACACGACATTCGCCAATGAGATATAGCTGTAGTTCAACGCGTGCGGAATTAACAGGTTGCAAGACCACCAGCGAAAACACGCCAGAGCCCATGCATGTTGACCCTTCAATGTCTAGGTTGCTCAAGCCATCTCAAGCGCCGGCCTACCAAAATAGGAAGCCGGCCGGATCCGATCGATCCGGCCCGCCCAAAAGGCAGAAGGTAAACCACATTACTCAGGGCCCGAACGAAACCGAAGATTACACCGCCGCAGCTTCAAGCGCGGCACAAGAAGTCAGTGACGATGCTATCCATGAATATGATTCTGACGCAATTACTTTTTTAGGGGAAAATCCCTAGATATGAGACTTTTAATAGATACGGGCGCGGCAAAAAATTGCATCCGTCCTTACGAAGGATTGAAAGGTGTCCGCCCAGTAGAATCGCCATTCACGATACATTCGATCCATGGTGTCACCACTATCACTAAAAACTGTTATGTTTCCCTATTTAACTTGAAGGCCACGTTCTTCATATTTCCAGATTTGTCCTCCTTTGATGCCATAATTGGTCTTGACCTGTTAAAACAGGCAGGGGCATCGCTTTGTCTAGCTTCCGGCCACCTGAAATGGGGCTCCAAAGAAGAAAAGTTAGAGTTCCAATCGTGCCCCAACGTCAATTTTACCAACATTGATTGCTCGGACTCGCCGCCTCTAGTTAAATAGGCCTTTATTAAAATGCTTGGCAAACGAAAGAAAGCCTTCGCAAACCCCAACGAGGCCCTGCCTTACAACACGTCGGCTAAAAAAATGGCATAATACAAAAGTCAAAGTCCTCCTACAATAACCCAATATGGGTAGTAGACAAAAAGGGCACTGACGAAGCGGGCAACCGCACAATGCGACTCGTGTTGGACTTTCGCAAATTGAACGAGAGGACGATACCCGATCGCTATCCCATGCCAAATATCTCTATGATACTAGGGAATTTAGGCAAAGCCAAATACTACCCGACACTTGATCTGAAGTCAGGCTACCACCAGATCACTCTGACAGAGCGTGACCGCGAAAAGACTTCCTTTTCCGTTAACGGAGGAAAATACGAGTTTCGCCGGCTTCCGTTTGGTTTGAAGAATGCTGCCAGCATCTTCCAAAGAACCATCGACGACATACTGCTAGAGCAGATTGGCAAATTTTGCTATGTCTATGTTGATGATGTCATCGATTTTTCAGAGGACGAAAACTCCCACATACGGCATGTGGATTGGGTTCTTAAGAGCCTGCTCGACGCCAACATGAGGGTGTCAGCAGAAAAATCGCGATTCTTTAAAATGAACGTTAGTTTCTTGGGCTTTATTGTCACTAATAAAGGTACCACAACAGACCCAGAAAAAACCAAGGCCATACAGGAATTCCCCGAACCCAAAAATGTATTCGAGGTGAGATCGTTCCTTGGCCTGGCCAGTTATTACCGATGCTTCATCAAAGATTTCGCATCATTAGCTAGGCCCATATCTGAAATACTTAAAGGGGAGCATGGAAGTGTCAGTAGGCACAGATCCAAGAATACCCAGGTGCAATTTAGCGAGCAGCAACGACATGCTTTCCATAAGTTGCGTAACATTCTGGCTTCAGAGGATGTCATCTTCAGCTATCCCGATTATAAAATGACATTTGATCTAACGACAGATGCCTCGGCATATGGCATTGGCGCAGTGCTTTCCCAAAAGGGACGACCCATCACTATGATCTCCAGAACCTTAAAGGACAGAGAGGTTAACTACGCTACCAACGAATGGGCGCTGTTAGCCATAGTTTGGGGACTAGGAAAGCTGCGTCACTACCTGTATGGGGTCAAAGACAATTCACAGTGAGCTGTCGCTAACCCACGCTATCCCATTAACGGAAAAGCCTCTAAATTGCTTCCAAAACCAGATAACTCTGGAGGAAGCCCGCTGTTCGTCGAAACGCAGCTTCGTTCTCTTTGGAAACAAGAGACGGCATAACATTGACTTCTCTTGCGAGGAGTCATTGCTGGAGAAGCTCGCGGACATAATAGTTCCTAAAGGCGTAAACGCCATCCATTGCGATTTGCACGCGATAGCAATGGTACAGGACAAATTGGTTCGGCAATTTCCTGCCACCAAATTTTGGCACTGCAAAAACCGACTAACGGTTTTTTTTGCGATTGACGAGAGGCGGGAGATTCTCACTGTCGAGCACAACAGAGCTCACAGGTCTGCCCAAGAAAACGTGTAGCAGATAGTCTCCGAGTACTACTTCCCGAAAATGGCTAAACTAGCAAGCGAAATAGTCGCTAATTGTAGGACATGCGCTAAGGCAAAGTATGACAGACACCCCAAAAACAGAGACACCACTCCCATCTCATGTAGGAGAAATGCTACACATAGACATTTTCTCCGCGGTCAAAAAACATTTCCTTACGTGCATTGACAAATTCTCGAAATTTGCCATGGTCCAATCAATTCCCTCTAGAACCATAGAGGACCTTAAACCGGCATTACTGCTGCTGATGAATGTTTTCCCTAAAACCAAGGTCAAATATTGCGACAACGAACCATCGTTAAAATCGCACACCATTTTGACCATGCTGGAAAACCATTTCGGCGTTAACGTTTCAAACGCACCGCCCCTCCACAGTACCTCAAACGGACAAGTGGAGCGCTTCCACAGCACTCTGGTGGAGCTCGCCAGAGGCCTTAAAATTGATAAAGGCATCAGTGACACCGTCGAGCTAATCTTACTGGCCACAGCCAGGTACAATAAATCTATCCATTCGGTCATCGACAAGAGGCCGGCCGACGTGATACAAACACAATCGGAAGAACCACTGTATGAGATTCAGGATAAGATTAGGATCGCCCAAGATAAGCTCAGGAACAGGGAAAATGCTTCCCGACAAAACAGGGTGTTCGAAGTTGGCGAAAAAGTCCTAGTAAAATCCAACAGGCGACTAGGCAACAAACTCTCTCCATTGTGTGAAGAGAAAGTTGTAGAAGCGGCCATGGGGACCACAGTCCGCATTAAGGGGAGGGTGGTCCACAAGGACAACCTTAGGTAGACGAGGCATGGTCATGTTGACTTGATTCGTCTGATAATTTTTTACCACCTTTTTCACATTTTTATTCCTAGCCACTTGGCATAAGTTTTCTTATTTTTTATTTGTCGTTATCATTGTGTTTACTTAGGCTATTCTACGCTTCGATTTATATGCTTGGTGGTGGGCTTCTTAAATTTTGCAAAACACTACAATGAATTCAAAAATTCCAGGTTCACTCCTATACCTCTGTTATTCCTTTTGACCCTAACATCGGCACACGTCACGGACTACTCGCAGGCCAAATACATTCCCATCATTGATGGTCGAATATTAGTATGGGAAGAATTTGCATTCGTAGGACACACGGCAATCTCTCAGGATACAGGCGCGTGGTGGAAGAGACTAATAACATGATTCACATGTTTCCCCAGTCACACATGGAGAAACTTTTGAGCGTAGATGTTGCTCACCTGCGTAACCTACTCGAGTCACTGAGATTCCACCATAGAGTAGCTAGGAGTTTAGACTTTTTGGGAGCGGCGTTAAAGGTAGTGGAGGGAACGCCAGACGCGGAGGATTTTGAAAAAATCCGACTTACCGAATTCCAGCTCATTAATGCAAACAATAGACAGGTCAATATTAACAGTAAAGTACAGGAACTGATAAATAACATTACTAGCACAGTCAATCAAATTCTGAGGTCGACTAAAGAATCCCAAATTGATTCGGGACACCTATACGAGATGTTATTATCTCGGAATAGGATGATTACAATGGAGCTGCAAAATTTATTGCTTGCAATAGCGCTCGCCAAAATCAATATAGTTAGCCCTCGCATACTAGATCATGCAGACCTGGAAAGTATGTGGATAGAGGAGCCCACAGATACCCCCATCAAAGATATATTGTCCGATGCGTCCGTTAAAGTTATACAATCCACTAACATTATTCATTTCATTATTAAGTTTCCTAAAATTAAGTCAGCTTGCGTCAAAATTACAATTTTTCCCGTGTCACATCACGACACAATGCTCAGACTGGAGGACAAGGTCATAGCGGACTGCGATGGAGAGATCCACACGGTAAAAAACTGCTCCATGTCATCGGGAGTCACATTTTGCCAACTGGCGCTGAGAAGATCTTGCGCCCAGGAACTCCACGCGGGTGGGATTGCGCACTACGACATCCAGCATAGCGATCTGCATCCCATCACATATGTGGACGAGGGAATCCTCATCATAAACGATCGCCCGGCTCGCGTGAGTGTGGACAATGGCACTTACATCTACTTGCAAGGAACACACCTTATCACCTTCATCGAGAGTGCCACAGTTAATGAAACCCGATATATCAATCATGATATTTCCCAGAAGAGGGCACCAGGAGTAGCCAGCTCGCCTTCCCGGAACATTTCTCTGGAGCACAATATTCTCAGCCTCCCATACCTTCACCGCTTGAGTGAACGTAACCTGGAGAATATCAAGAGATTTGGGGAAGATGTCAACAACTACCGCTCGCACCAGATAGCGCTAGTCGCGGGAGCAGTTTCCTGCGCATTGATTTGTATCGGCCTCACTTATTGGCGAGT
The DNA here is from genome assembly GCF_017639315.1 of Drosophila ananassae. Taxonomy (NCBI): domain Eukaryota; kingdom Metazoa; phylum Arthropoda; class Insecta; order Diptera; family Drosophilidae; genus Drosophila; species Drosophila ananassae. The sequence goes on along the minus strand of NW_025319105.1, from coordinate 24,309 downwards.
CACCCAGGCCAAGAGATCCGCGGCCCAACTAAAGGAAGTGATTGTCCAAATAGGGTCGGCCGAGGGCGGCCTTAATCTGAAGGGGGCAGTAGTTAACTAAGTCAACCGGGCGACTGCAATGACCGATCGTCCGAAAGCTCGTTCCGGCCAAATTGCTGTCCCAGCGTCTGGCCGGAAGCTCGTGCATAGCCGGCAAACACTGCCCATTGGAGTGGCCGCTATGAGTCTCACTTTTGTTAGTTCTTAAGTTCAGTTCTGTTTTTGCATTTATGAAATAAAGAGCCATCGCTCCTACATTGAAACTCCGACGATCCGTCGTAAAACACTTATTATTACAAATCTGACTGAGTCTCTAGTCCAGCAGATAAAGAGGGATAGTCATCCCTCCAACATAATCTTCCTAATTGGTATTCTACGGCCAGCCGGCTAGAAGTCATCAAAGAGTTGTCCCAATCATCACCTTTCCATATCTTGTTAATTGGAGTGGAAATTGTCGACGGCGGTTTATCACTTGACCACATCATATTAATTGGCGCCCAACATCTAAAAGTACCCACTGTAACAAATTGGGGAAACAGGTAAGTGAGCACCTCCAACTATATGCTTTCCTATATCTGCATTAGTTTAGCTTCAAACTAAATGAAATAAATCGCTGCCGGAATAATTTCTGCAGCTCCACTTTAACATTTTTGTGTTAACTTTATATTAAATAAAAATCAATTAACTCATTATTTGATTGACAATTTAATGGTGAATCATATGTGCGATAATAGTATTTGTTTTATGCTGTCTGTGTATTGTTTGCATTTTACTGCCAAAAAAAGTACGGATATTAAATACCTCTAAAGCACTAGGCCGCCGCTAACGAATTAGTCGTGAATATATTTAAAATTATTTTTCACCTAATATCGGCGATTAATTCTGCCGTTTGGAAATTCATAAATTGTGAATTTATTTATATAATTCTCTTTGCTTAGACCCTAATTTTTAGTATTTGCCTCGCAATACCTTTTTTTTTATTACCCCCACTCGGCCACTGCTGGAAACCCGATCCGGCTGCATATGAATTTGTGTGGCAAATTCTTGCTATTCATTTCTTTGTTTCTCATAGCGGAGGCTCAGTCCCCGCATACCCTTGACCCTGTCGCTACTTGGCAGGGCACCGGCTCGATTTCGCACACCCCTTGCCATGCCAACTGCCTTCATGGGCAGAATAGCTTGAGCAAGCATTCCTCTACCAGTGCGATTAAACTTGGCCACATATGAGCTCTCCATTCCAGAGGTACAGGGAGAATAAACCATACGCCAGTGACTTAGAATCTGATAGCGAAGGGCCCCCGCGTACCCCACAGTAGGAATTATGGATCCAGAGCAGCTTAAAGTTGTAATTCAGGCCGCGGTTAACCGTGCCTTGGCGGAAAGGGTCAACAAAAAGCAGGAATTGCGCCAAGCCATAGAGCAGTTGGCCGCCCAGGTGGCAGCGGTGCAAATCGCACCCTCACAAGCAAAGGCTCCAAAAATCAAGGTTTATGAGCCCATTGATATCAAAGACAATGTTCAATGCAATGATCCTTTAGATGCCGTTAAATGCCTGCCCGAATTTACGGGGGCACAAGAAACATATGGCGGCAAGCGGCGGTAGCCGCATATTACATTTTTAGGAATTATGTTAATAGCTCACGCCATTATCAGGCGGTAGTCATAATTAGGAGTAAGATTAGGGGCCCTGCCGATGCAGTGCTATCCTCGTTCGGCACAATATTGAATTTTGATGCAATTATAGACCGCCTCGATTTCACATATAGTGACAAACGACAGATTCGCGTCATCGAGCAGGAAATGGGTACCCTCAGACAGGGAAGCCTCACGCTTCTGCAATACTATGACGAGGTCCAGAAAAAACTCACCTTGCTTACTAATATGGCAACTATGTCGTACGAAGCATAAGCGGCAAGAATTTTATGCGAAAAGTTCCGGGATGATGCGCTGCGCATTTTTATTTCGGGCCTCAAGCGCAGCCTCTCCGATGTCCTTTTCTCGGCAAAGCCGAAGGACATGCCAACTGCGCTGGCATTGGCTCAAGAAGTGGAATCAAACCACGAGAGGTACACCTTCGCAGCACCGCTCACGAAGAGCCTGGAAGATAGAAACAGGAAGCAAGTTCCAAAGGCGCAAGATCCGATCGATCCGGCCCGCCCAAAAGGCAGAGGGTAAATCACATTACTCAGGGCCCAAACGAAACCGAAGATTACACCGCCGCAGCTTTAAGCGCGGCACAAGAAGTCAGTGTCGATGCTATCCATGAATATGTTTCGGACGCAATTAATTTTTTAGGGGAAAATCCCTGCTACCTGTCATCAGACGAAGAGTAGCGGGGGTAGATATGAGACTTTTAATAGATACGGGCGCGGCAAAAAATTTCATCCGTCCATACGAGGGGTTGAAATGTGTCCGCCCAGTAGAATCGCCATTCACGATACATTCGATCTGTCATATATGTATACTTACAATAAAACCTACACTTTCGCCGAAGAGGCACAAGCACTGATACACAAGACCTGCGCAAATCTGAGCATAGAATTCAAGTTTATACCACCTCGGGCACCCCATTTCGGAGGCCTATGGGAAGCCGCGGTGAAATCAGCCAAGCACTTACTGAAACGAACACTATATACCGCTACACTAACTCATGAAGAACTTGAAACCATAGTCATCGATATTGAAGCTATTTTAAATTCTCGTCCGTTGACATCCGTCTCTTCCAGCCCGATGGATCTTACGGCATTAACGCCAGGGCACTTCCTGATTGGAGAACCTCTAACGGCATCACCTGATATTCACCAATCAAGGCGACGCACAGGGTTACTCACTCGGTGGAAGCGGATCGAACAACTACGAAAGGAATTCTGGACACGTTGGAGCCACGAGTACTTACATGAGCTACAGAATCGATCGAAGTGGACAAGAAGTTGCAAAACAGTAAAGATTGGTGATCTGGTTATAATAAAGGAAGACAACATCGCTCCGTTGAACTGGCCCCTGGGACGCATCGTAGCAGTCCATCCTGGTAAAGACGGCGAGATCCGAGTGGCAGAAATACGGACAACATCCGGCAATATAACTCGTGCCATACATCGACTGGCGGTGCTACCAATCAACGATAAGAAGGAAGAAACCGACCTCTATAAAAAAAAAAAAAAAAAAAAAAAAAAATGCTTGTCTTAACAATGGTACTCATCTGGGTGATACCCGGACTGACTCTGCCCACACCCCCTCCACCTGAAAGGAAGGCTAATAACCCGGTTGTCATCACACCAATCAACAACGTAAGCGGGACCATCATAGAAGCCACTGATAGGATATCAATCAAATCTGCCGAAGTGACACTCATCACATTTTTTGATCTCAGTCAGCTGGCCCGAGAGATCGAGACGGTCAAACGAGGCGTCCAAACTATAAAACAATGGTGCCCAACGGCTTACGAGGTCTGTCCCACGATCATACAAACATTGCAACAGGAAGTGGCAGAAATCCAAGATGCTGATCAGTTAATGCATCATCAACGGCAAAAACGCGGAGCACTGAACATCGTTGGAAATATCGCGAATGGGCTGTTCGGAGTACTCGATGATCAGTACGCCAAACGGATAGAAGAAATTATTGGTAAACTAAGAACCCAAGAAAGCATCTCGCATAAAATAGTAGAGAACCAGACGTCAGTTCTGGATACCACCATCAACATTATGCGGAGGACGACGATCGAAACGCAGAAGAGGATGCAGGACCTAGAAGCCAGCCTGGCCAGAATCAAGGTGAGAAGCCATGCGGCTGATCGGTATCTGCCACATGCAGTTTCAGAGTTGGTCGTCGTGGCAAGTCACATTCGTCGAGTTCAGGATGCTGTATTAAATGTGCTAATCGGGGCACACGAAGTAAAATTGAGCCCTGCATTGGTGTCGGTAGAACAAGTGAAACAGGTGATCACAAAAATACAAACACACCTTCCACCGGGAAGACGATTACCCATCACAAGTGAGACAGCACGAGACTTATATCGACTGGCGACCACAAGGGTACAAGAAACCGAGGACTTACTAATGTTCCATACGAGTGTTCCATTAGTCGAAGAAGACGAATTCACAGTATATCGGATGGAGTCAATTCCACAAATAACGAGAGAAGGCCTGGTGATAACCAAGACGGAAACAAAATATCTAGCAGTCGATGATCATCGGAAACACCACTTTGCGATCAATCAAGAACACCTCAGTCAGTGTATCAGCGGGCGAACGGAAATAAGGTATGCGAGTTTAAGCAAACACTATTGGGCCCGGACGCCCATCAACTCCCTTGTACGATGGCGGCACTATCAAGACATCGGGCAAGGGAATGTAAGCCAGAACCAATCAAGGGGACCAGTTATTGGGTTCAATTAACAGAGCAGAATGAATGGATCTTTGGGACAACGAAGCCAATAACAATGACCTATGTATGCTCGGACGAAAAAGATCAAATCATCATCGACGGCGTAGGCAAGCTGACAATCAGGCAAGATTTTGTGATCCAAAGCCCGACCATTACATTGTTGGGGCGGGCGCAGTTTAACTCATCAGGAACAATAAGGATGTCAGGAAGTTACGTTCACGAGTGGCCATCACATGAAAAAATAAGGACAACAGAAGGACAGTTGGAAGCAACATTAGATCAGCTAGACCAACTACATGCAGAGGTGCAGGGGTTAAAAACATGGACAAAGCAAGCACAGGAAGAGGTGGACAACGAGGCAGACTGGAATCTGGTTCATCAATATTCCGGAGTAATAATGTCAGGAGTAGCAATCCTCATAGCCGCATGGGCAGGGTACACGCGGTGTGCCCGGAAGGACACCTCAGCAACCCATCACCGGAGGACGACAATAACCCAAGGAGAAGAATTCCAGCTGGTCGAACAACGACCCGGGCTGGCCATGTTGGCAAGAGATGGACACCACAAGAGATTTGAAGTGTACGATCCAGAGACTCCACAGTAAAAGGCAAGCAAGACATACATAGTTATAAGAAGGGTTTATTAAATTAAGGTAATCTTAAGAAGCTTCTCCATCACTGGTACCCATCGAGGAAGCACCACTATTAGTAGAAAGGTTGTCATCACTGCTCCAAGCGGAACGACGAGAGAGGCGCCGTCGGGCAATACGGCCAAACGGTCGAAACTGGACAATAATGAGATCGCGATCCTCCATTCCCAGAGAGGCGGGGGTACCGCGGCGAGGAAGAATGCGGCCATAGTACCAGAAGTGAAGATCAGAGCAGCGTAAGCGGAGGCTGCGACAATATTCATCCATGAACTCCTGGATGTTGGAGTCCCGCTCATGACAGGTCCATTTCATACGGCCATAATAAGGACCAATAACTCGAAAGAAGAGCAACGACATGATCAACGAAGATACGAAGAGTGGTGCAAAAAACGAACCAGCAGCCCCTATTATTGAATACTTCAATGGGGGGGGGGGGGGAGAATGTTGGCACCTAGTGCCAAGACCTACTAATCAATCAAGATGCATCAGCAGGTCACAATACATGGCACCTAGTGTCATCAAGATGCATCAGCAGGTCAGAATGTATGTTGGCACCTAGTGTCATCAAGATGCATCAGCAGATCAGCATATACAAGCATCAGACCTACTAGCCTATTAATTTTGTAACTCTAAGCATAAGCCAATACCCAACTCGGCAAGCCGAAACTAGCCAGCGATGCCGAAATGCGTGTGGAAAACAGTACGTGAACAAACAACCCCTGAGTCAGCAGACTCAGAGGTGGGTGACCCTGGCATTAACCTTAGTATTAGCACGTCCAGAACCTTGACCTTTCTTAGATTTAATGATGTATAATTTAGCATCTTATATAAGAGGTATTCTTCTGAAATAAAGACAGTTCCGAAATCAGAGTCAATCGTTGAAACTCCGGCACTTAAACTCAGCCTACATCACGTGATCCTGTGTAAAACGATTCACAAGTAGGACCCGCGGCATACCAGTCTACTCCGAGTGTTGCTCCCGTGAAACGGACCGCCAGTAGACCCCGCGTTCTCTAACTACTCCGAGTGTTGCTCCCGTGAAACGGACCACGAGGAGATCTCGCGGCATACCAGTCTAGCTCGAGTGTTGCTACCGTAAAACCGGACCACCAGCCGACCCCGCACTATCTAACCTACTTCGAGTGTTGCTCCCGTGATACGGACCGCCAGTAGGATCGGCCGATAAGGGATCAGCCGAATCACCATCCCAACGGTGCTTGAGGAAAACCCTACCGAGGACTTCAAGCACGCAACCGCAATTCCAGCCTGATCACAGCAAGCGTCTGGCCAACCCGAGCAGTCCCTTGCAGAAACCAGGTAAATTTAGTCAGACTATTTACGTTCCTTGACTACGACTCCGGGACCTACCGCTACTCCCGCGAGTTCAAGTTTGACCTAGTTGCCGCATAACGCTCTACGGACGAACAGCTGTTTTGCCCAAATATGTATGATACATTTTTTCTGCGAAGTTGGTTCAAGGGTGCTGCCAAATGCGAATAATTTGGAATAAAATTGCAATAATAGTTTACTTTACCCATAAACGCTTCCAATTGTTGCAAATTCTCAGGAGGCTTTAGTTGTTTTACAGCTTCTAGTCCTGAAGTATCTGGAAGAACACCGTTTGCGGATATTCTTCTTCCCAAATGTTCAATTTCATCCTTGAGGAAAAAGCTTTTCTTCATTTTGCATCTAATACCGTTGTCCTGAAGAATACTAAGAACTTGATCGAGTCTTTTCAAATTTTCTGCCCTAGTCGGTGCTAAGATGATGATGTCATCAAGATAGTTCCCGCAACCTTCTATTCCTTTTAGGAGTTGTTCTAGGTATCTTTGAAAGATTGCCGGAGCGCTGGCTATTCCATATGGAAGACGTTGATATTGAAAAAGGCCCAGCGGTGTGTTCACGACCATAATCTGTTTGGACGCTTCATCCAATTCCATTTGTAGATAGGCCTCTTTAAGGTCTATTTTGATGAACTGCTTGCCATGACGGATGATGTGAAATAGAGCCTCTTTTGTGGGCAACGGATACTGCTCGATGTCAATTTGTGCGTTGACTGCTTGTTTAAAGTCACCACAAATTCGAATCGCTCCACCTGGCTTAGGTACGAGAACAATTGTGGATGCCCAGTTGCTAAACTTCACCGGTTTCCAAATCCCTGCTTGGACTAATCTGTCTGCCTCTGCCTTAAATTTTTCTATTTGTGCAAAAGGAATTTAACGGCTTTTATAAAACTTCGGTGTTGCTGTCGATTTTCAAATTACACTGGCTTTGAAGTCTTTTATCTCTCCCATTGCGGGCTCAAAAACGTTTATATATTTGTTGTGTATGTCAGTCACATTGACACTGTGCACCTCGTTAATGTTCGATACTGGCATTATATCAAAACCGAATGTTTTGAATAAATCCAAACCAAAAGATTGTTCGAATTTTCCACGTTTGCCACTATTAATATAATTTCTCTTTCTATTTCACCACATTTCGCAACCGTATGCAGCTCCCCAAGCAATGGTATTGGTGTGCGCCCAAATGAGTGCAACACTCGTGAGCGTATGTGTTTGAGTTTATTACGGATGCGGTTGCTCCTGAGTCCATTTAAAATGAAACCCCTTTGTTTAAGATTTCCAGATCAATGACTTTTTTGTTCCTTTCATTTTTGATTAAGCCTGTTACACTGTACACTGCTTCAATCATTTCTATATCGTTTGCTTCGTTTTTATCTTGCCTTTTAACTTGGTCTTGATTTCGCCAATTACTTTTGTCTTGATTTGACATACATACGACGGTAATATGTCCCTTTCTACCAAACTTGTAGCATACGGCATCGCGAAACTTGCACTTTTCTCTTGGATGAGAATGACCACAGCCAGAGCACCATTTTAATGCGTTTTTGTTTGATTTCCTTACTGGCGTTTCTTTTTGATAACTATTAATTGCATTAAGGGGTACATTTTTTTCTATATTTTCTTTTAGCGTTGCTACGGTTTTTGTTGTTGTCTCGTAAGTTTCTGCTATTATGAGCACATCTTCAAGAGTTGGTTGCGTCTTTTGAAAAGCAGATGCGCGAACTGCATTATATGGCGTATGTACTATGATTTGATCGCGAATCATTTCATCTACATAGTTTGACAAACAACCTTCTGCGTTGCACACAAATTCACGAGCATTCTCGAGCGAACCCGCGCATGTCGGCTACCCACTCTCTATGTGTTTGTGAATGTTTCATCTCTCTTTTGAAGAACTCGTAACGAGCTGCAATATGACGTTTGGTTGTGAAATGCTCCGTGAGCTTGTCTGTGAGTTGCTTGTATGTAAATGTGTTCAAATTGCTACTTCCCAAAAGATTTTTTAGAAGTTCAAATATTGATACACCACACCACGAAAGGAAGTAAGCTTTTTGTTTCAGATCTGCACTGACCGAATATACATTGAAATGTTGTGATAATTGTTCCAGATATGACTCCCAGCTTTGTACATCTTTGTCAAATATGTGAAACGGAGGGCATATAGATTCACCCGCGCGTACCGAATCACTCACGCTTGCTGCGGCATTTTTGCTTAGTATATCTTGCATCCAGTTCCGTTGCTGCTCCAATATAGTTGTCGTAAATTCCTGCTGTTGAGCCAGGATTGCTTGTAATAAGTTAGTATCTGTCGGCATCTTGATGAAAATCAACAATTGCGTGATACGCTTTTCTTTTATCCTCGTCGTTAAGATGTTATGTCCATAAGGTAGAGGTCTGTGCTTTCATTCTGAAGTGTGGCTGCGAACTGCCTTTATTAAAGTGTGTATATCTATTTTCGAATTTACAGAGATGCCCATAATGTTGGTGATTACAATCTCTGGTAACGTTAGTATAAGAGGAGATAGTGTAGGTTTTATTGTAAGTATACATATATGACAGATCGAATGTATCGCGGTGAATGGCGATTCTACTGGGCGGACACATTTCAATCCCTCGTATGGACGGATGAAATTTTTTGCCGCGCCCGTATCTATTAAAAGTCTCATATCTACCCCCGCTACTCTTCGTCTGATGACAGGTAGCAGGGATTTTCCCCTAAAAAATTAATTGCGTCCGAAACATATTCATGGATAGCATCGTCACTGACTTCTTGTGCCGCGCTTAAAGCTGCGGCGGTGTCATCTTCGGTTTCGTTCGGGCCCTGAGTAATGTGGTTTACCTTCTGCCTTTTGGGCGGGCCGGATCGATCGGATCCGGCCGGCTTCCTATTTTGGTAGGCCGGCGCTTGAGATGGCTTGAGCAACCTAGACATTGAAGGGTCAACATAAACCGCCGTCGACAATTTCCACTCCAATTAATAAGATATGGAAAGGTGATGATTGGGACAACCCTTTGATGACTTCTAGCCGGCTGGCCGTAGAATATCAATTAGGAAGATTATGTTGGAGGGATGACTATCCCTCCTTATCTGCTGGACTAGAGACTCAGTCAGATTTGTAATAATAAGTGTTTTACGACGGATCGTCGGAGTTTCAATGTAGGAGCGATGGCTCTTTATTTCATAAATGCAAAAACAGAACTGAACTTAAGAACTAACAAAAGTGAGACTCATAGCGGCCACTCCAATGGGCAGTGCTTGCCGGCTATGCACGAGCTTCCGGCCAGACGCTGGGACAGCAATTTGGCCGGAGCGAGCTTTCGGACGATCGGTCATTGCAGTCGCCCGGTTGACTTAGTTAACTACTGCCCCCTTCAGATTAAGGCCGCCCTCGGCCGACCCTATTTGGACAATCATTTCCTTTAGTTGTCCCAACTAGGGATCTCTTGGAATGGGTGACTCGCCAATAAGTGAGGCCGATACAAATCAATGCGCAGCAAACTGCTCCCGCGACTAGCGCTATCTGGTGCGAGCGGTAGTTGTTGACATCTTCCCCAAATCTCTTGATATGCTCCAGGTTACGTTCACTCAAGCGGTGAAGGTATGGGAGGCTGAGAATATTGTGCTCCAGAGAAATGTTCCGGGAAGGCGAGCTGGCTACTCCTGGTGCCCTCTTCTGGGAAATATCATGATTGATATATAGGGTTTCATTAACTGTGGCACTCTCGATGAAGGTGATAAGGTGTGTTCCTTGCAAGTAGATGTAAGTGCCATTGTCCACACTCACGCGAGCCGGGCGATCGTTTATGATGAGGATTCCCTCGTCTACATATGTGATGGGATGCAGATCGCTATGCTGGATGTCGTAGTGCGCAATCCCACCCGGGTGGAGTTCCTGGGCGCAAGATCTTCTCAGCGCCAGTTGGCAAAATGTGACTCCCGATGACATGGAGCAGTTTTTTACCGTGTGGATCTCTCCATCGCAGTCCGCTATGACCTTGTCCTCCAGTCTGAGCATTGTGTCGTGATGTGACACGGGAAAAATTGTAATTTTGACGGAAGCTGACTTAATTTTAGGAAACTTAATAATGAAATGAATAATGTAAGCGGATTGTAAAACTTTAACGGACGCAACGGACAATATATCTTTGATGCAGGTATCTGTGGGCTCCTCTATCCACATACTTTCCAGGTCTGCATGATCTAGTATGCGAGGGACTATATTGATTTTGGCGAGCGCTGTTGCAAGCAATAAATTTTGCAGCTCCATTGTAATCATCCTATTCCGAGATAATAACATCTCGTATAGGTGTCCCGAATCAATTTGGGATTCCTTAGTCGACCTCAGAATTTGATTAAATGTGCTAGTAATGTTATTTATCAGTTCTTGTACTTTACTGTTAATATTGACCTGTCTATTGTTTGCATTAATGAGCTGGAATTCGGTAAGTCGGATTTTTTCAAAATCCTCCGCGTCTGGCGTTCCCTCCACTACCTTTAACGCCGCTCCCAAAAAGTCTAAACTCCTAGCTACTCTATGGTGGAATCTCAGTGACTCGAGTAGGTTACGCAGGTGAGCAACATCTACGCTCAAAAGTTTCTGCATGTGTGACTGGGGAAACATGTGAATCATGTTATTAGTCTCTTCCACCACGCGCCTGTATCCTGAGAGATTGCCGTGTGTCCTACGAATGCAAATTCTTCCCATACTAATATTCGACCATCAATGATGGGAATGTATTTGGCCTGCGAGTAGTCCGTGACGTGTGCCGATGTTAGGGTCAAAAGGAATAACAGAGGTATAGGAGTGAACCTGGAATTTTTGAATTCATTGTAATGTTTTGCAAAATTTAAGAAGCCCACCACCAAGCATATAAATCAAAGCGTAGAATAGCCTAAGTAAACACAATGATAACGACAAATAAAAAATAAGAAAACTTATGCCAAGTGGCTAGGAATAAAAATGTGAAAAAGGTGGTAAAAAATTATCAGACGAATCAAGTCAACATGACCATGCCTCGTCTATCTAAGGTTGTCCTTGTGGACCACCCTCCCCTTAATGCGGACTGTGGTCCCCATGGCCGCTTCTACAACTTTCTCTTCACAAAATGGAGAGAGTTTTTTGCCTAGTCGCCTGTTGGATTTTACTAGGACTTTTTCGCCAACTTCGAACACCCTGTTTTGTCGGGAAGCATTTTCCCTGTTCCTGAGCTTATCTTGGGCGATCCTAATCTTATCCTGAATCTCATACAGTGGTTCTTCCGATTGTGTTTGTATCACGTCGGCCTGCCTCTTGTCGATGACCGAATGGATAGATTTATTGTACCTGGCTGTGGCCAGTAAGATTAGCTCGACGGTGTCACTGATGCCTTTATCAATTTTAAGGCATCTGGCGAGCCCCACCAGAGTGCTGTGGAAGCGCTCCACTTGTCCGCTTGAGGTACTGTGGAGGGGCGGTGCGTTTGAAACGTTAACGCCGAAATGGTTTTCCAGCATGGTCAAAATGGTGGGCGAATTTAACGATGGTTCGTTGTCGCAATATATGACCTTGGTTTTAGGGAAAAAATTCAACAGCAGCAGTAATGCCGGTTTAAGGTCCTCTATGGTTCTAGAGGGAATTGATTGGTCCATGGCAAATTTCGAGAATTTGTCAATGCACGTAAGGAAATGTTTTTTGACCGCGGAGAAAATGTCTATGTGTAGCATTACTCCTACATGAGATGGGAGTGGTGTCTCTGTTTTTGGGGTGTCTGTCATACTTTGCCTTAGCGCATGTCCTACAATTAGCGACTATTTCGCTTGCTAGTTTAGCCATTTTCGGGAAGTAGTACTCGGAGACTACCTGCTACACGTTTTCTTGGGCAGACCTGTGAGCTCTGTTGTGCTCGACAGTGAGAATCTCCCGCCTCTCGTCAATCGCAAAAATATCCGTTAGTCGGTTTTTGCAGTGCCAAAATTTGGTGGCAGGAAATTGCCGAACCAATTTGTCCTGAACCATTGCTATCGTGTGCAAATCGCAATGGATGGCGTTTACGCCTTGAGGAACTATTACGTCCGCGAGCTTCTCCAGCAATGACTCCTCGCAAGAGAAGTCAATGTTATGCCGTCTCTTGTTTCCAAAGAGAACGAAGCTGCGTTTCGACGAACAGCGGGCTTACTCCAGAGTTATCTGGTTTTGGAAGCAATTTAGAGGCTTTTCCGTTAATGGGATAGCGTGGATTAGCGACAGCTCACTGTGAATTGTGGCCGCGCTTGAAAATGCCTCTTCTTCTTCTACAACGTTGAGTTGTTGCCTCGAAAGGGCATCTGCAACGAGGTTGTCTTTGCCAGGCATTTAATGAAACTTGGCACCATACTCGTCGATGCGTTCTTTCCACCTTTCAATTTTCGTATTCGGATTAGAATCCGACACCGCGTAGGTCAGCGGTTGGTGGTCAGTGTAGACATTTATGTCTTTGACCCCATACAGGTAGTGACGCAGCTTTCCTAGTCCCCAAACTATGGCTAACAGCTCCCTTTCGTTGATAGCGTAGTTAACCTCTCTGTCCTTTAAGGTTCTGGAGATCATAGTGATGGGTCGTCCCTTTTGGGAAAGCACTGCGCCAATGCCATATGCCGAGGCATCTGTCGTTAGATCAAATGTCATTTTATAATCGGGATAGCTGAGGATGACATCCTCTGAAGCCAGAATGTTACGCAACTTATGGAAAGCATGTCGTTGCTGCTCGCTAAATTGCACCTGGATATTCTTGGATCTGTGCCTACTGACACTTCCATGCTCCCCTTTAAGTATTTCAGATATGGGCCTAGCTAATGATGCGAAATCTTTGATGAAGCATCGGTGATAACTGGCCAGGCCAAGGAACGATCTCACCTCGAATACATTTTTGGGTTCGGGGAATTCCTGTATGGCCTTGGTTTTTTCTGGGTCTATTGTGGTACCTTTATTAGTGACAATAAAGCCCAAGGAACTAACGTTCATTTTAAAGAATCGCGATTTTTCTGCTGACACCCTCATGTTGGCGTCGAGCAGGCTCTTAAGAACCCAATCCACATGCCGTATGTGGGCGTTTTCGTCCTCTGAAAAAACGATGACATCATCAACATAGACATAGCAAAATTTGCCAATCTGCTCTAGCAGTATGTCGTCGATGGTTCTTTGGAAGATGCTGGCAGCATTCTTCAAACCAAACGGAAGCCGGCGAAACTCGTATTTTCCTCCGTTAACGGAAAAGGAAGTCTTTTCGCGGTCACGCTCTGTCAGAGTGATCTGGTGGTAGCCTCACTTCAGATCAAGTGTCGGGAAGTATTTGGCTTTGCCTAAATTCCCTAGTATCATAGAGATATTTGGCATGGGATAGCGATCGGGTATCGTCCTCTCGTTCAATTTGCGAAAGTCCAACACGAGTCGCATTTTGCGGTTGCCCGCTTCGTCATTGCCCTTTTTGTCTACTACCCATATTGGGTTATTGTAGGAGGACTTTGACTTTTGTATTATGCCATTTTTTTAGCAACTCTTGGATTTCGCTGTTGACAAAATCTGCAGCCCCCATTGGGTATGGGTAAAGCTTGGCATAAATGGGCTCCTCGCTTACCGTCCTGATGCTACCACCGACGTGTTGTAAGGCAGGGCCTCGTTGGGGTTTGCGAAGGCTTTCTTTCGTTTGCCAAGCATTTTAATAAAGGCCTATTTAACTAGAGGCGGCGCGTCCGAGCAACCAATGTTGGTAAAATTGACGTCGGGGCACGATTGGAACTCTAACTTTTCTTCTTCGGAGCCCCATTTGAGGTGGCCGGAAGCTAGACAAAGCGATGCCCCTGCCTGTTTTAACAGGTCAAGACCAATTATGGCATCAAAGGAGGACAAATCTGGAAATATGAAGAACGTGGCCTTCAAGTTAAATAGGGAAACATAACACTTTTTAGTGATAGTGGTGACACCATGGATCGAATGTATCGTGAATGGCGATTCTACTGGGCGGACACCTTTCAATCCCTCGTATGGACGGATGCAATTTTTTGCCGCGCCCGTATCTATTAAAAGTCTCATATCTACCCCCGCTACTCTTCGTCTGATGACAGGTAGCAGGGATTTTCCCCTAAAAAATTAATTGCGTCCGAATCATATTCATGGATAGCATCGTCACTGACTTCTTGTGCCGCGCTTGAAGCTGCGGCGGTGTAATCTTCGGTTTCGTTCGGGCCCTGAGTAATGTGGTTTACCTTCTGCATTTTGGGCGGGCCGGATCGATCGGATCCGGCCGGCTTCCTATTTTGGTAGGCTCTGGCGTGTTTTCGCGACGCCTGTCACTGCTCGGAGCGGAGTGCACCTGAGCCTTGTGTCGTTTAGTCACTTGGGAGTGCCCTTGATAGGACGTTTGTTGGCGATATTGCGCCTTTGGAACTTGCTTCTTGTCCCTATCTTCCAGGTTCTTCGCGAACGATGCTGCGAAGCTGTACCTCTCGTGGTTTGATTCCACTTCTTGAGCCAATGCCAGCGCAGTTGGCATGTCCTTCGGCTTTGCCGAGAAAAGGACATCGGAGAGGCTGCGCTTGAGGCCCGAAATAAAAATGCGGAGCGCATCATCCCGGAACTTTTCGCATAAAATTCTTGCCGCCGATGCTTCGTACGACATAGTTGCCATATTAGTAAGCAAGGTGAGTTTTTTCTGGACCTCGTCATAGTATTGCAGAAGCGTGAAACTTCCCTATCTGAGGGTACCCATTTCCTGCTCGATGACGTGAATCTGTCGTTTGTCACTATATGTGAAATCGAGGCGGTCTATAATCGCATCAAAATTCAATATTGTGCCGAACGAGGATAGCACTGCATCGGCAGGGTTCCTAATCTTACTCCTAATTATGACTACCGCCTGATAATGGCGTGAGCTATTAACATAATTCCTAAAAATGTAATATGCGGCTACCGCCGCTTGCGGCCATATGTTTCTTGTGCCCCCGTAAAGTCGGGCAGGCATTTAACGGCATCTAAAGGCTCATTGCATTGAACATTGTCTTTGATATCAATGGGCTCATAAACCTTGATTTTTGGAGCCTTTGCTTGTGAGGGTGCGATTTGCACCGCTGCCACCTGGGCGGCCAACTGCTCTATGGCTTGGCGCAATTCCTGCTTTTTGTTGACCCTTTCCGCCAAGGCATGGTTAACCGCGGCCTGAATTACAACTTTAAGCTGCTCTGGGTCCATAATTCCTACTGTGGGGTTAGTACGCGGGGGCCCTTCGCTATCAGATTCTGAGTCACTGGCGTATGGTTTATTCTCCCTGTACCTCTGGAATGGAGAGCTCATATGTGGCCAAGTTAAATCGCACTGGTAGAGGAATGCTTGCTCAAGCTATTCTGCCCATGAAGGCAGTTGGCATGGCAAGGGGTGTGCGGGGTCGGAGCAGCCGCTCTAGCAACAAAGTAAATGAGCTCGTCAAATCGAGCCGGTGTCCTGCCAAGCAGCGACAGGGTCAAGGGTATGCGGGGACAGAGCCTCCGCTATGAGAAACAAAGAAATGAATAGCAAGAATTTGCCACATAAATGCATATGCAGCCGGATCGGGTTTCCAGCAGTGGCCGAAAGGGGGTAATAAAAAAAAAAGGTATTGCGAGGCAAATACTAAAAATAAGGGTCTAAGCAAAGAGACACAACGAATTATATAAATAAATTCACAATTTATGAATTTCCAAACGACAGAATTAATCGCCGATATTAGGTGAAAAATAATTTTGAATAAATTCACGACTAATTCGTTAGCGGCGGCCTAGTGCTTTAGAGGTATTTAATACTCGTACTTATTTTTGACAGTAAAATGCAAACAATACACATACAGCATAAAACAAATACTATTATCGCACATATGATTCACCATTAAATTGTCAATCAAATAATGAGTTAATTAATTTTTATTTAATATAAAGTTAACACAAAAATATTAAAGTGGAGCTGCAGAAATTATTCCGGCAGCGATTTATTTCATTTAGTTTGAAGCTAAACTAATGCCCTTTGATGACTTCTAGCCCGCTGGCCGTAGAATATCAATTAGGAAGATTAGGTTGGAGGGATGACTGAGGGGTGATTTATGTGTTATTCATTATATCAAATATAAAATATATATAAAATTATATAAAATATCATAAAGCTGAAAATAAATTAAAAAGAAAAACAAATTATTTAAGATTTTTACAAATAAAGATATTGGGACGTCCAAATTTCTAGTACAGCCAGAACTGAAAATATTTGTTTAATGAAATAATGTTTATTCATCATTATTAACATAATAAAATGGGAATAATTGAATGAACACAGCAGTGGACTTACCATTTCACAATAATAAACCAATGCGACGGACTATGAACAACCTAATGTGATCGTTTCGATTTGGGCTAAATTATAATAAAAACGCTGCACAAAACACACACTAATTTCGCGGGATATTTTTTTTGCTGCCAATGTAAAAGCACAAATTTCTTATATAAATAATATTTTTTATTAAATATTGAGCTGTGTTTAAACTTTGTTCTTCAATAAAATTGTTATAGAACATAAATTGGTAAACTTAAATAATACACGTGGAAATGTTCATGAAATAATTTTTTCCAAGTTATAAGTCCCACGCACAAAGTCCCAAGTGAGATGAAAATTTTCTAAGTCCAGTTTTTTGAGAGAAAAGTCTATGTTGAGAGAAAAAATTTTCTCTCTCAACTCGTGGTGGGTGAGAACATGCTACGAAAGATGCCTGCCGGAATGTACCGAAACGCTGCTAGCATCGAAAAGTCCGACTTGATTTTTATTGTGTATGTCACCGAACTGTAATGAACAACGTTGAGCTGGTGGTCTTGCAACCTGTTAATCCCGCACGCGTTGAACTACAGCTATATCTCATTGGCGAATGTCGTGTTATTTAGAGGATTCAGATTACGGGCGCTCATTTGTATCTCTAATAATTAAAATTCATCGCGTGCGAATAGGGAACGAGCCTAAATCGGCCGGAAAAGAGCATGAAAATCAGATAGCCCCATCTTGCAACGGGCCGGGCCCTTCGTCACTTGGTTCCGGTGGTGGGTTCAGGAAAGCTGGTGACCCCCTTTTCAAAGAAGCCTTACCCGGCAGCCGCTTCGCTTTCTTTGCCGACACGGCCTGGCATCGTATGCTGACGTCGTAACGCAGATTTGGTGAAAAGCGAACGCCCCAATTCGCCTCGAGAATTTAATTAGAATTTCACAAGAAAAAATTGATTGCGTTAAGCAGTGAAATAAAATGAAACTACTCGTACATTTGGATTAATCTAGCTTCAAGCTAGCTCCGCTGCCAGGAAGTGCGTTCAGGATTTTTGTCTTCCCACAGAACCAGCGGGTAACAATCACACATTACGGTTATAAAATGGGAATAATTGAATGAACACAGCAGTGGACTTACCATTTCACAATAATAAACCAATGCGACGGACTATGAACAACCTAATGTGACCGCTTCGATTTGGGTTGTCTGCCGGAATGTACCGAAACGCTGCTAGCACCGAAAAGTCCGACTTGATTTTTATTGTGCATGTCACCGAACTGTAATGAACAACGTTGAGCTGGTGGTCTTGCAACCTGTTAATCCCGCACGCGTTGAACTACAGCTATATCTCATTGGCGAATGTCGTGTTATTTAGAGGATTCAGATTACGGGCGCTCATTTGTATCTCTAATAATTAAAATTTATCGCGTGC
The DNA here is from genome assembly GCF_017639315.1 of Drosophila ananassae. Classification (NCBI taxonomy): domain Eukaryota; kingdom Metazoa; phylum Arthropoda; class Insecta; order Diptera; family Drosophilidae; genus Drosophila; species Drosophila ananassae. The sequence continues at coordinate 6,174 of NW_025319105.1, read as the reverse complement.
GAATAGGGAACGAGCCTAAATCGGCCGGAAAAGAGCATGAAAATCAGATAGCCCCATCTTGCAACGGGCCGGGCCCTTCGTCACTTGGTTCAGGTGGTGGGTTCAGGAAAGCTGGTGACCCCCTTTTCAAAGAAGCCTTACCCGGCAGCCGCTTCGCTTTCTTTGCCGACACGGCCTGGCATCGTATGCTGACGTCGTAACGCAGATTTGGTGAAAAGCGAACGCCCCAATTCGCCTCGAGAATTTAATTAGAATTTCACAAGAAAAAATTGATTGCGTTAAGCAGTGAAATAAAATGAAACTACTCGTACATTTGGATTAATCTAGCTTCAAGCTAGCTCCGCTGCTAGGAAGTGCGTTCAGGATTTTTGTCTTCCCACAGAACCTATTTTGAATATATATTTTAATTTTTATTTAATAAGTGACGTTATATGGGGAGTATTTGGAGAAGGTCCCATTTGAAATGAATCAACAAAAGATTGGATTTAACATATTGAACTATTAAAAAAAAAATACATAATAAAAAAAAATCTTACCACTCGTTACTCCTTTATGGGCTTTTAATTTTGTCTAGGCTCTGTTTTATTGGATTAAAGTTGAAGTGGGAGTTGATCACGTGATGAGTCATTAAAAGGGGGCCCATAAAGTGTTGAAGTGATAACTTTACAGGCATTAGCAATTTAAAGTTTTTAAAGTAGTATTTTGAAGTAAGGAGAGTCCCAACCTTCATTCTTTTGGCGATCAGATAAGGACCAACTTGGAGAAAAAATAAAAATAAACAAAAAATAAGGAAACTAAAAAAAATAACAAATGTTTTGATTGCTTTGGAAATATAAAAAAAAAAGAAAACGAGGCAGATCGGCCAGGTATCTTACTCCTAGGGCGATTGCTAGATAATATATATACCAGATAATCAAAATGTGATGACAGAATCGTATCTGCTGAAAACCGAAAGACATGGCACGTAGTTATTGTAAAATAAAAATATCTCTGAAGATCTCAAGGGGAATAATAGGATGTTCAGCGATTGAACATTAAAATAAGTAAAGGAAATAAATTTAAGAAAATAATATGATTTATTTTAGAAACACCCAAAATATACCCCGCCTTTTTTTTTGTTTTTTTGCTAATCGATTTCGAATCCTAGAGTGGATTAACGATTGGTTCGTAAAACTAAGCCTTAATACAAAAAATAAATAAAAATTAAATGAGGTAAGAAGGATGTCAGAGTCGTAACGGCTCAGATTATGACAAGAGCGAGGAAACCTCGGAGCCCATTAGATTACCCAATTCAGAGCCAATAAAAATACAAAATATTTCGGAAGAACTGAACGGAATATCTGGATGTGATTGCTTATCTTGATGAATTAAATAAAGTAAAATAAATAATATAAAAAATTGAAAAAGAAAATAAAAATGTTTTTTGTGTGAAATAAAAATATATGTTCACACGTTGTCGGCCAGAGGCAGACTGAGCTCTGGAAATATTTTCAAAGCGGTCCACAAACTTTCTAAAAGGAACGGCCTACTAAGACAGAAAAAATGTTAATAACATAAATCCTTAGGTTACTCCCAATTCTTTTTTCGGTTGGCATGGAAACGGGCTACTGGTATAAAAAGGACTTAAAAAAGTTTACATTTTTGGACAGACAATCCGTTTGGGTCAGCGATTGGGAAAAAGCTTTTTATATTGCTCGGCACAAATTATGTATAAGGTGCTCTAAAATTATTTACCTTCGAAATCAAATTTAATGAATTTTTAATTGATTTTCCTTTGGGACGAGCAGGCAAGTGGAAAAATGGAGAAATAGGAAGTTCAATAGCTTAAATAGAACTCAATTTAATAGACAAGGAATAAGGTCTTCTCACCTTTGTGACACCTGTACAAAAATAACCAGATTAAATCCAATCATCATGAAATAGATAATATTTTATTCAAATATCGACTAGACACCTGAATACATGGATCCCAAAAGCGCAATCAAACCAGAAACCGTAAAAATCCAAGTATTCCCAGAGTTCAGGCTTAGAACCCCAAGTCCGAAAACATTGTTACATGCTCCATTCTTAAGCTTCGACTTGGACCTGTACCTCACAAACCTCGGAGAAAATAAAAAAATGTGTATAAATAGATTACACTGTGAAATATGTGATTTAGCTTTCCATAATATGCTGACTCTACGTGAGACCACCCACCACATAATATACAGGCAGGGGAATGAGAATTAGTGATGTTAAAGGACGATCTAATATTATTTGCAACTCCACGTCTTCCCATATGAGTACCCGGCGCGTAGGCGTCCGCCTCCCCAAACAATCCAACCGAGCCGAGTTTTTTTGATTGAATGCAAACCAGGAGGCAGATGAATTTGCCCCACACAAAGCAGCTCGTAAAATAATCCGGCGGGAATTTTCCAAGAGCTGACGTCCAATGTCCAAATGTGGCTGAAAGTCAGTGATGTTGGAGGCTATGATCGCAGTTAATTGTGCGGAGTAGATAGAGCTTTGGGATTGCAAACTGACTTGCACAGAAAATCCAACTGTAGAGAACCCTGCGTAACCTATACCGGATACAGTCACCGGAGAACTTATCTTCCGCAGCTGCAACTGGTCCGTCAGCGTTCAAGTGATTAGATGCACCTGCGAGCCAGAATCGAGCAGCGCTCGTCAGGGCAGTAGAACTCCGGAGCGGTTCCTAACCAGAATATTGGCAGTGGCTAGCAACACCACATCACCAAAACTATCCTTAGCGACAAGAGAATTGACGGCGGCGCGCGCTGAACGAAAAACAGCGTCGCTAGGCGATAATTGACCTTAGGCGACAAGCTTAAAAACTTTGGGCAGGAGTTTATCACGTGAGAATGGCCATCACAGAGTTTGTGATCACAAATGAAGAGTTACCTGGATGAAAATGACTACGTCCACCGCAAAGTTTGGTGCATGTGATTTCGTCGTCAAATCCAATGTTATCCAACCCCTAGCTTAACTAATCTAATACAATATATAAACATAATTTTAAATCGCAGAAGCCTCTGCTGGATGAGTCATATCCTGTTTGTCAATCTTCCCCTCATTAGTGTCTGACACCAAGCAATTATCCCAGACTAAACATCCAGCTCTAACTGTAATCATATTTCTGAAACTTTTCCACGGTCTGAGCCAGACTAATAAACAAGAAAACCGGCTCGCCGCCGACAGTCCGAATTTGATATATCTTCCGATCTTATCAGTTTTCACCAATGAGTAAACTATTGCATCAGCCAATTGTCCGTTCTCTTAATGTCTCTTTGGACAATGGTTTATATTTACAAATAGCCCTTTTTGAGGTTTCTCTCTTAAGACGAGGTTTGATGGTAAACCGATAAGATCAGCAAAGTCAGTCTTGTCTTGATTGAGTCTTGAATCGGGATCGCACTAAGCTCAAATAAAATATAATCTTGGAGTGAAAAGTGGGTTTAACATTAAAAGTCGATTTAAGTGAATGTTTGTTAAAATATAAGAAATAAAATAAAAATTATTTTTTTAAAAAAAACTTCGGATAAAATTTAATTGGCGCCCAACGTGGGGCCATGCTAAAAAAAGGTGTTTCAAAATAAAAAAATTAATGAAATAAAAAATTAATTTAAACAGAAATACCGGCGTGGTCCTAAGAAAACTCATAAGTTCCCATAGAAAATCGGTGAAAGTTAACCCACAAAAGACAACTCCCAAAAAGATTATTTTAAAAAAAGGAATATAATAATTATAATAAATAACAAAAAACTTTTAAAAATATACATTAAACAAAAAGCATAAAAATAGAAAGGAAAAACATCTATCTAAATAAAGTGAAAAACAAAAAAAACTAAGTGAAATAAAATTAAATATTCAAAATAATATTTCAATAAAATAAACAATAAATATTGTTAACAAAGAAACCAAACAAGATTTAAAAATAAAAAAAAGACAGTGCACAAAAATCCCAATAATATCACAAAAAGACAATCAAAACAAAATAAAAAAAAAAAACAGTGTAAAAAAATCACAATAAAATCACAAAAAGACAAGACAAAAAAAAATATATAAAAATAAATAAAACACAATAAAATACAAATAATAAGAAAGTGTAAAAAACAATAAATTGCAAAAATCGCAAGAAAGTATAAAAATATAATAAAAAAGTTAAAATCACAAAACAATATCCATCGTAAGAAGAATAAAGAAGGAGAGAAGACGCAGGGGAGAGACGACATCAAAAAGCTACGAAGCCGCAAGGAAACAAGAAGACATCAAAGAACCAGAAAAGAGCTACCAACACCGTGAGGATAATTATAATTATTAGCTATTAATAATAGATGTAATATCTAAATTCATATTATACAACACCAAAAAAGAAAGAAATTACTAAAAATAAAACAATCTGGAAGACATAATTAAAAGTTTAGAAAATTGAAACATGGCAAACGGAGGTAGTGGACTAGGTAGTAGCAGTAGCATAACGATGGAATTAATAAACAGACTAATTAATGTCCAATTGAATGATTTAAATGCAAAGGTAGATGATCTAACCTCGAAGTTAGAAAACAAAAACAATTCAGTAGAAGATTACAAGGTTCAGATAATTGACCCGAACGTTAGTTGTGAAACAACTTTGGAGGTGGTAAAAGCACTTCCCAAATTTTACGGGGAGCAAACCCAATATGTAGGCTGGCGAGAGGCAGCAGAAACAGCAATGGGATTATATAAAATAAACAGTGAACAATATTTTATTGCACTAACAATATTGAGGAATAAAATCATGGGAACGGCTCATGATGCGCTTACAAACCATGGTACAGTACTAAATTTTAACGCCATATTATCTAGACTGGATTTTATCTACAACGATAGAAGACCAATCCACGTACTAGAAGTAGAGTTAAGTATCCTAAGACAGGGTAAATTATCAGTAACAGAATTTTATAATGAAGTTAATAAAAAAATGACCTTATTAATAAATAAAACCATTATGACATATGGCAAAGAGAGCGAAATAACAAAAGAAACAAATAAGATAATTAGAAATAACGCCTTAAGAATTTTTATCTCAGGTTTGAACGGATCAATTTCAGAAACCTTGTTCTCACTAAATCCAACTGATCTTCCTAATGCCCTAGCAAAAGTTCAAGAGCTTGAGTCAAAAATTTTTTGAGATCAATTTGCTAACAGATATTATGGCTTTCAAACTGAGACAAATAAACAAGCCAATTTCTTGAGGTTCAATCCAGCCCAGCAAAAACCAAATTATAATAAACCACGGGCAGGTTATCAATGGGTGAACCATCAAAACCAAAATTGGCCTCAACGTAATAATCATGATCATAATAATTTCCAAAGACAAAATTTCCAAGGACATCAAAAAGAAGAACCAATGGAAATAGATCCATCAATCCAAATTCTTAATAGACCTAAATGGCAATCAAATAATTTCCGTCAAGGGAATTATGCAACCCAAACCCAAGATCGTCCGTATTTCAATCACACAAATGAACAAAATTTTGGTCGTCCGAATAATACTTTCCAACAAAATCAAAATGGTCCAAATTTTCCGATAAAAAGGTTACATGAGGGAACAGTAAATCACCCGCAAAATAAAACAATGAAAGTTAACAACATACAAGAAGATTGTTTTTTAGAAGAAGGTCAGGAACAAACCTACCTTATTTAGTACGAATCAACAAAAAATATAACAAAGAATTTATAGTGTTAATCGATACAGGCGCAACAGCTTGTTACGTTAATAGCAGAATATTTTCAAATAAAAACGAAATACCAATACACAAAAGAGTATCAACGGTCAATGGATACTCGATAATAAAATATTACCAAATAATAACAATTTTTAATACAAAATACATCTGTTATGAAATCGAAGGGTTAGAAACTGACTTGTTAGTCGGCTATAACTTACTGAGAAAAATAGGAGCAATAATAGACACGAAAAGAGGTGTCATTCGCTATCATGGGAAAGAGGAAAAGTTACTTTTTCATAATAAAGTGTGTAACGAAAAAACTTCGCACACCGAGGAAAAAAGTAATCATTCTCTAAATGAATTCATGATGAACAAATATTTCAACAAGATAAAAGGTGTGAGGAGATTAGATCTCCCACACACCAAGACAGGTGACAAGAGGAGCAACAGCGGGGGGGGGGGG